>NC_091989.1:5808898-5846179 GCF_044704955.1 Pristiophorus japonicus | reverse complement strand
CGACCCGACTCCCGCTCCCGGACTGGATCCGACCTGACCTTCCCCATATCTCCCTCTCCCCTCTCCCTCTCCCTCTGACCCGAACCGAACCTCCCCGACCCAACCCAACGCCACCTACCTGTAAATCTGGTGCTGGGGACGGGCCCTGCCCGAAGTCTCGGGCCGGCCCGTTCAGCCTTCGGTCCCGAAAGGCCTGCCTGAAGCACTTTCACACAGGTAGGAAGATGGTTTATTTAATCTTTTCTTTGCTTATAAATGTTTATTCAGGTTGGATTTATTTGTATAATATTTGTATAAGTATAAATAAGTATAAAGTATAAGGATTTATTATAGAATTTAATGACTTCCCTTCCCCCCCACCTCGTTCTGGACGCCTAATTTGTAACCTGCGCCTGATTTTTTAATGTGTAGAACAGGTTTTTTCAGTTCTACAAAAATCTTCACTTGCTCCATTCTACTTTAGTTTGGAGTACGTTTTCACTGTGGAAACTTTCAAATCAGGCATCAGTGGCCAGACACGCCCCCTTTTGAAGAAAAAATTCTGTTCCAAAGTAGAACTGTTCTACCTGAGAACTGCAGAAAAAAAAATGTGGAGAATTGCGATTTCTAACATAGTCCGTTCTCCACCAGTTGCTCCTAAAAATCAGGCACAAATCATGTGTAAACTTGGGCCCCATATAACCACAATGCCAGACACCTTATTTTATGCCACTGTCCAGAATTCAATAGTATTAAGCTACACAATGAGAAAAAAATGCAATAAATCAACTCTGAACAGACCAGTAAAAATGTAGCAATCTTTCTAGTTAAACAATCCTCAGTCACCAAAGGTCGGGCCAAAACTCAAATAACAGACACTGACCGAAAATGCAGGTGGAATGTTTTAGATTACACTGATCACTCCTTCTATACAGCGCTGGCTCGGATAAAATGAATTCCACCACAAATGTGAACTGTTGTACAAAATATAGGGCACTTGACAGTAACAGATAAAATTGGCACTTTTGATTACAAGGAAACTAGTCAGATGTATTGTAAATAAAAAGTAATTTGCTAATAGTTCACAGTATCATTAATAGCAGGCCAAATAGAAGTTGTGAGTTCAGTATTTTGAGCATTGTATAGTATAAATAAAACATGGCTGGTCATAATAATGGTGCTTAAACTGCTCAAGCACGAGCACAAAACACACACACAAGTACGTGGTTTTAAATTCATTAGGAGTTCGTCAAATGAGGGATTATTTTCTACCATGTACATCAAACAGTAAATTAATAGGAGTAAATGTCTGTATTGCTCATTGTGTACAAATACATTAAAATTTTCTCACCATCATATAAGGATCATCAACAATAGGATAAAAATAATCTGTTGTCTGAACCAGAGAAAGACCACCATGTCTTAAAGGAATAACGCACGTATCCATCCCAATACCTGCAAACATTAACAAAGGTTTATTAAAAGAAAAACAAGCATCTCAAAAGGACAAGAACACAATATTCATTTTTGGAAGTAAAAATACAAACATCTGTGGAAATTAAGTTGGATCACAACTGCCTGAAGTCACCATGAAACTCTGCACTTCACCTGCTACACCACAAGCTGTCTTAATGCCAAGAATTTCTGGTGTATTCACAATAAAATGTAACTTGTAGAAAAACATTTAGGAAAACATTTCTTTGTAGAGGAGTTTTACCATTTAAAAAAAAAGCAAAATAGAAACAGAAGTAGTATCTTATACAACTTACATGATGAAAGCATGAACCATACCTCAACCAGGAGTGCAAGGACAGATGTTTAGACATATAAACCTGCACTTGGATTGTGCCGTTCACCTCTAAGTCCCAAAACGTATTATAGCTAATGGATTACTTTTGCTGTTTACGTAGGCAAATAAGGCTGACAATTTACACTCAACAAAGCTCCACATAGATAAATGCCCAGTTGATTTAGTTAGGTGGCCTTGGTTGATTTATAAAGTATCTGTATTACAAAAGTTCAAAAAATATTAATTACATTTATTTTATTTACATACCAATAACATTTTGAAATTACATACAAGGAGAACATGAAATTCTTTGGGGTGGGCTGGAGTGGGAAGATATTTAAATGTACATTTCAGATCGTCATGGAAAAATCAAGGACTATGTGCAATTTATACCACAAGTATCTATCTGTAAGGACAGTGGTAGATGTGGTTACTCAACAGCAAGTGCTGACATTCCCTCTGTCCATTCAAAATGTGGTCATTTAGAAAATACATTTGGTGTTACCACTTGGACAAGATAATCGCAGTATCATAGAATGGTTACAGCACAGGAGGCCATTTGGCCGATCCAGCCTGTGCCAGCTCTCTGCAAGAGCACTTCAGCCAGTCCCACTACCCCGCCCTCTCCCCGTAGCCATGCAATTTTTTTTCTTTGAGGTACTTATCCAATTCCCTTTTGAAAGCCACAAAGCCATAATCTATATCACATCAACAAATCCTGGTGTTTGTGAAGGTCTAGTTCCTTAAAGCAACATAATGGTTACCATTTTGATATTTGCTCTTAATCTGTCTAGTACAGCAGTCTAAATGTGTACACAATAGGACACATTTGAATAATAATCTATTGCTAACAACCAGTATTGTATATCGAGCTGGCACTCTATGGATTTATCATATACAACACTATTATTAGCATCATAACCCTATTTATGAGCCCAATTTTATTTGTGCAGCAGAATTGCATTTTAAATAAAAGAGGTTTTCGATACAATGGCCACAACATGCAACAGTGCAGAAAAATAAGTCACCATGTTGCAAAATGCATGTGTGATTTAATGCCATAAAACAGAAAGATGCAGTGGCATGACTACATTCTCCTTCTTGGCAAATTCCCGATCTTGGTCGTACCATTTGTGGAAAGTAAACCAAGAATTGGAATGTGGGGGGGGGGGGGGGGGGGGGAGGAGGGTAGCCTATAAACTGGTAATGAGTTTAAGAGCAATGCCGACAGATTAGGAGACCTGGCCGCTCTCCCACCCTCCAGGCCAAGAAATTAGTCCATTCTGAGTAAGAAACTACAATAAAGGGATAAAATAACTTGCATTAATGAAAAAATAAAGTTATTACCAATTTGCACATTCCAGTTAAACACTGTGGGCCTGTAAAAAAATTCTAGCATTACTCAAATGTTCAAATTTTCACCTATTCACTTTATTAACTGCAAAGTTGGTCGTACCGCAGGGAAAGGGTCCACAGCCAGATAGGGAATGGAAGACCAACAGGAAGAGCAGTGCAAGGAAGGTAGTGCAGGAGTCCCCTGTGGTCATCCCCCTGCAAAACAGATACACTGCTTTGGGTACTGTTGAGGGGGATGACTCATCAGGGGAGGGCAGCAGCAGCCAAGTTCATGGCACTGTGGCTGGCTCTGTTGCACAGGAGGGCAGGAAAAAGAGTGGGAGAGCGATAGTGATAGGGGATTCAATTGTAAGGGGAATAGATAGACATTTCTGCGGCCGCAACCGAGACTCCAGGATGGTATGTTGCCTCCCTGGTGCAAGGGTCAAGATGTCTCGGAGCGGGTGCAGGACATTCTAAAAAGGGAGGGAGATCAGCCAGTTGTCGTGGTGCACATTGGTACCAACGACATAGGTAAAAAAAGGGATGAGGTCCTACGAAACGAATTTAAGGAGCTAGGAGCTAAATTAAAAAGTAGGACCTCAAAAGTAGTAATCTCGGGATTGCTACCAGTGCCACGTGCTAGTCAGAGTAGGAATCGCAGGATAGCGCAGATGAATACGTGGCTTGAGCAGTGGTGCAGCAGGGAGGGATTCAAATTCCTGGGGCATTGGAACCAGTACAAACCGGACGGTCTGCACCTGGGCAGGACCGGAACCAATGTCCTAGGGGGAGTGTTTGCTAGTGCTGTTGGGGAGAAGTTAAACTAATATGGCAGGGGGATGGGAACCAATGCAGGGAGACAGAGGGAAACAAAAAGGAGGCAAAAGCAAAAGACAGAAAGGAGATGAGGAAAAGTGGAGGGCAGAGAAACCCAAGGCAAAGAACAAAAAGGGTCATTGTACAGCAAAATTCTAAAAGGACAAAGGGTGTTAAAAAAACAAGCCTGAAGGCTTTGTGTCTTAATGCAAGGAGTATCCGCAATAAGGTGGATGAATTAACTGTGCAAATAGATGTTAACAAATATGATGTGATTGGGATTACGGAGACGTGGCTCCAGGATGATCAGGGCTGGGAACTCAACATCCAGGGGTATTCAACATTCAGGAAAGATAGAATAAAAGGAAAAGGAGGTGGGGTAGCATTGCTGGTTAAGGAGGAAATTAAGGCAATAGTTCAGAAGGACATTAGCTTGGATGATGTGGAATCTATATGGGTAGAGCTGCAGAACACCAAAGGGCAAAAAATGTTAGTGGGAGTTATGTACAGACCTCCAAACAGTAGTAGTGATGTTGGGGAGGGCATCAAACAGGAAATTAGGGGTGCGTGCAATAAAGGTGCAGCAGTTATAATGGGTGACTTTAATATGCACATAGATTGGGTTAACCAAACTGGAAGCAATACGGTGGAGGAGGATTTCCTGGAGTGCATAAGGGATGGTTTTCTAGACCAATATGTCGAGGAACCAACTAGGCGGGAGGCCATCTTAGACTGGGTGTTGTGTAATGAGAGAGGATTAATTAGCAATCTCGTTGTGCGAGGCCCCTTGGGGAAGAGTGACCATAATATGGTGGAATTCTGCATTAGGATGGAGAATGAAACAGTTAATTCAGAGACCATGGTCCAGAACTTAAAGAAGGGTAACTTTGAAGGTATGAGGCGTGAATTGGCTAGGATAGATTGGCGAATGATACTTAAGGGGTTGACTGTGGATGGGCAATGGCAGACATTTAGAGACCGCATGGATGAACTACAACAATTGTACATCCTTATTAGTCGGGAAATTGTGTTGGGGAAATTGATGGGATTGAAGGCCGATAAATCCCCAGGGCCTGATGGGACTGCATCCCAGAGTACTTAAGGAGGTGGCCTTGGAAATAGTGGATGCATTGACAGTCATTTTCCAACATTCCATTGACTCTGGATCAGTTCCTATGGAGTGGAGGGTAGCCAATGTAACCCCACTTTTTAAAAAAGGAGGGAGAATAACAGGGAATTATAGACCGGTCAGCCTGACATCGGTTGTGGGTAAAATGATGGAATCAATTATTAAGGATGTCATAGCAGTGCATTTGGAAAGAGGTGACATGATAGGTCCAAATCAGCATGGATTTGTGAAAGGGAAATCATGTTTGACAAATCTTCTGGAATTTTTTGAGGATGTTTCCAGTAGAGTGGACAAGGGAGAACCAGTTGATGTGGTATATTTGGACTTTCAGAAGGCTTTCAACAAGGTCCCACACAAGAGATTAATGTGCAAAGTTAAAGCACATGGGATTGGGGGTAGTGTGTTGACATGGATTGAGAACTGGTTGTCAGACAGGAAGCAAAGAGTAGGAGTAAATGGGGACTTTTCAGAATGGCAGGCAGTGACTAGTGGGGTACCGCAAGGTTCTGTGCTGGGGCCCCAACTGTTTACACTGTACATTAATGATTTAGACGAGGGGATTAAATGTAGTATCTCCAAATTTGCGGATGACACTAAGTTGGGTGGCAGTGTGAGCTGCGAGGAGGATGCTATGAGGCTGCAGAGCGACTTGGATAGGTTAGGTGAGTGGGCAAATGCATGGCAGATGAAGTATAATGTGGATAAATGTGAGGTTATCCACTTTGGTGGCAAAAACAGAGAGACAGACTATTATCTGAATGGTGACAGATTAGGAAAAGGGGAGGTGCAACGAGACCTGGGTGTCATGGTACATCAGTCATTGAAGGTTGGCATGCAGGTACAACAGGCGGTTAAGAAAGCAAATGGCATGTTGGCCTTCATAGCGAGGGGATTTGAGTACAGGGGCAGGGAGGTGTTGCTACAGTTGTACAGGGCCTTGGTGAGGCCACACCTGGAGTATTGTGTGCAGTTTTGGTCACCTAACCTGAGGAAGGACATTCTTGCTATTGAGGGAATGCAGCGAAGGTTCATCAGACTGATTCCCGGGATGGCGGGACTGACCTATCAAGAAAGACTGGATCAACTGGGCTTGTATTCACTGGAGTTCAGAAGAATGAAAGGGGACCTCAGAAACGTTTAAAATTCTGACGGGGTTAGACAGGTTAGATGCAGGAAGAATGTTCCCAATGTTGGGGAAGTCCAGAACCAGAGGACACAGTCTAAGGATAAGGGGTAAGCCATTTAGGACCGAGATGAGGAGGAATTTCTTCACCCAGAGAGTGGTGAACCTGTGGAATTCTCTACCACAGAAAGTTGTTGAGGCCAATTCACTAAATATATTCAAAAAGGAGTTAGATGAAGTCCTCACTACTAGGGGTCAAGGGGTATGGTGAGAAAGCAGGAATGGGGTACTGAAGTTGCATGTTCAGCCATGAACTCATTGAATGGTGGTGCAGGCTAGAAGGGCCGAATGGCCTACTCCTGCACCTATTTTCTATGTTTCTAAAAGAAATCCTGTTATTATTGTAATCTAAGTTTGATTAAAATTAGACAAAAATAAAGAAAGCTAAAATTAAACCTCTCCGTTTATCAAGATTTACTAGTTGTCTGTCTGTCCTCATGAGATCTGCTGCTATCCTGTTCACTGGCAATGTAGTAAATAGTTAACAGGATAGCAGCAGACTTCAGGGGACACAGACAGATTGGTGAAATGGGCAGACACGTCACACGCAATTTAATGCGGTTAAGTGTGAAGGGATGCACTTTGGGAGAAACAACATGGTGAGGCAGTACAATTTAAATGGGACTATTTTGAGGGGGTTGCAAGAGCAGAGGAACCTAGGGGTGCATCTTCACAAATCATTGAAGGTGGCAGGGCAAGTTGATAAGGCAGTTAAGCAAGCATATAGATTACTTGGCTTTGTAATAGGGGCACTGAATACAAAAACAAGGAAGTCATGTTAAATCTTTACAAATTACTGGTTCGGCCTCAGCTGGAGTATTGTGTACAATTCTGGGCACCACTTTAGGAAAGATAACAACCACTTGCATTTATATAGCGCCTTTAATGTAGTAAAACGTTCCAAGGTGCTTCATAGACGCATTATCAAATAAAATTTGACACCGAGCCATATAAAGGGGCTATTAGGGCAGATGACCAAAAGCTTAGTTGAAGAGGTCAGTTTTAAGCACCATCTTAAAAGGAGGAGAGGGGAAGTGAGGCGAAGAGGTTTAGGGAGGGAATTCCAGAACTTGGGGTCTCGGCAGCTGAAGGCACGGCCGCCAATGGTGGAGCGATTAAAATCGGGGATGCTCAAGAGGGCAGAATTAGAGGAGTGCAGACATCTCAGAGGGTTGGAGCACTGGAGGAGATTAGAGAGATAGGAAGGGGCGAGGCTATGGAGGGATTTGAAAAGGATGAGAATTTTAAAATTGAGGTACTGCTTAACTGGGAGGTAATGTAGGTCAGTGTGCAAGGGGTGATGGGTGATGGGTGAATGGGACTTGGTGTGAGTCAAGGCCCTGAAGGTGGTACAGAGGGAGGTTTACCAGGAATGAAGGAGTTCAGTTATGTGGAGAGATTGGAGAAGCTGGGATTGTCTCCGCGCAGAAATGGAGAAGGAGAGACCCAACAGAGGTTTTTAAAATTATGAAGGGTTTTGATAGAACAAGTGAGGAGCAACTATTTCCTCTGGCAATTGGGTTGGTAACCAGTGGCCATAGATTTAAAATAATTGGCAAAAGAGCTAGAGGGGAAATTTCATCACATAAAAGATTGTAAAGATCTGGAATGCACTACTTGAAAGTGTGGTGGTATCAAATTCCATAGTAATTTTCAAAAGGCAATTGGACATGTACTTGAAGACTAATTTGCAGGTTTTTGAGGAAAAGCCTGGGGTGTGGGACTAAAACAGACAGCACTTTCAAAGTGCTGACACAGGCACAATGGGCTAAATGGCTGTTGTAAGATTCTATGATTCCAGGTAAAGCAAAAGCTAAAGATAGGCATACAATCAGAACACAGAAGCTAGTACAATGGACATAAAACCACAAGGTTTTAAAAGACATCCCCTTTATTGCAAAAGGGATGGAGTATAAAAGCAGGGAAGTCTTGCTACAGTGAAATAAGGTATTGGTGAGGCCACACCTGGAGTACTGCGTGCAGTTCTGGTTTCCATATTTAAGGATTTACTTGCTTTGGAGGCAGTTCAAAGAAGGTTCACTCGGTTGATTCTGGAGATGAGGGGGTTGACTTATGAGGAAAGGTTGAGTAGATTGGGCCTCTACTCATTGGAATTCAGAAGAATGAGAGGTGATCTTATCAAAACATATAAGATTATGAGGGGTCTTGACAAGTTGGATGCAGAGAGGATGTTTCCACTGATAGGGGAGACTTGAACTTGCAACATAATCTTAGAATAAGGGGCCACCCATTTAAAACTGAGATGAGGAGAAATTTCTTCTCTCAGAGGGTTGTAAATCTTTGGAATTCGCTGCCGCAGAGAGCTGTGGAAGCTGGGTCATTGAATAAATTTAAGACAGAGATAGACAGTTTCTTAACCGTTAAGGGAATAAGGGGTTATGGGGAGCGGGCAAGGAGCTGGATCAGAGTTCATGATCGGATCAGCCATGATCTTATTAAATGGCGGAGCAGGCTCGAGGGGCCGGATGGCCTACTCCTGCTCCTATATTCTTATCTTATGTTCTTATCATTCCCTTTGTTGGTCAATACGTGCATATACCTTGAAATCAATTCACTGGAGATATAAATTATGTCTAGCGCACATTTTGTCTGCCACACTACAGGTATCATACTTGATATGCAACAAACACATCAAACTACTTCACCTACTCCTGTTCCTAAGAACCATTCAGCACCTCAAGCATGTTCCACCATTCAATCAGTTCATGCATCTCAATTCAATTTAATCAGATCATTTACCTCAATTCCATTTGATCCATATCCATAGAAATCCTTACCCAACAAAAATATAGCCTTATCGAAAAAATGGCTCAAAATTAAAACAATTCACAAATGATTGTAGGGAACGTATATATCAAATCTTTTTTTGTGATGCTCACTTTAAAACCCCCACTTTTAACCAAAGGATAGTTATAGGAAACATAACATTCAGATTTATTTACGTAACTGCAAGTTATTTAATCATGCATGTATGCAAGGCAAGAGAAACACAATGGCCCAGAGTTTCCTGGAGAAAATAGTAATGGTACATCTAAGTTGAAGGGACTGTTTTATGGTGCAAAAGTCCCAGGAAATTATACACCACACTATAATTTCCTGCGACCCATGTGCCGTTCCGCCATTTTGCTCACAGAAACAGTTAATGATCAGAGCCCAGCCCCCAATGAAATCAATGGCTATCATGAACTTGCTGAATTAACGCTACGGTGATCGTTACTGCCACTTAACGACTATTGCAGAGTGGTACTGGTGGGCTCAGTATGCTTGGTACAGTATAATCAAATCACAGGAATCTCACCTTGGTGCAAAATATGCAAATTTTTTTGTGAAAATTTGGGATTATTTTAACAAACTTCTCCCAGTAATAACGATAGAAGTAAATTACGTGATTAGTATTTCCAAATACTATAAGTTCCAGTTTATTTCTTAAAGTTTGCGAAATCTCAGAAACCAAAGGTTCTATGCTAATTGGCATTCTAAAGAGTAAGCCTTAAAGCTAACGAAAATAGTTACTGCCATACCGTTTGTAACATTTTCTTCATTTATTTACTCGAAGCACCAGCACCAATTTGACAAATGAAATACATGTTTTCCATTCGCTGATTTATTCATTCATTGTTTTTGGCCCACAACTATTATTATTGGAATCCGTTGGGCATGGTTGTGAGATTGGCAGGCACGGATTACAGTGCCAGACTAAACACCTATTTATAAGCATAAGGGCCCAAGTTTCCACATGATTTGCGCCTGATTTTTAGGAGCAACTGGTGGAGAACGGACTATGTTAGAAATCGCAATTCTCCACATTTTTTTTTCTGCAGTTCTAGTCAGGTAGAACAGTTCTACTTTGGAACAGAATTTTTTCTTCAAAAGGGGGCGTGTCCGGCCACTGACGCCTGATTTGAAAGTTTCCACAGTGAAAACGTACTCCAAATGAACTTAGAATGGAGCAAGTGAAGATTTTTGTAGAACTGAAAAAACCTGTTCTACACATTAAAAAATCAGGCGCAGGTTACAAATTAGGCGTCCAGAACGAGGTGGGGGGGGGAGAAGGAAAGTAATTAAATTCTATAATAAATCCTTATTTATACTTCTTCAAATATTATACAAATAAATCCAACCTGAATAAACATTTATAAGCAAAGAAAAGATTAAATAAACCATCTTCCTACCTGTGTGAAAGTGCTTCAGCCAGCCTCAAGTTCATTCGTTCCCGATGGCAGGGGGGGGGGGGGGGGGGGGGGGGGGAGAGAAAGAGAGGAGGAAGCCGTTCCCGACAGTGGGCGGGTGGGACCGACCGCTGGGGGGGGGGGGGAAAGAGAGGAGGAAGCCGTTCCTGACAGCGGGCGGGTGGGACCGACCGCGGGGGGGGGGGGGAAAGAGAGGAGGAAGCCGTTCCCGACAGCGGGCGGGTGGGACCGACCGCAGGGGGGGGGGGGGGGGGGGGGGGGGGACGTTCCCGACCGCCTGAGGAAGCTGTTCCCGACGGCGGGCAGGCCTGACCGCAGCCGGGGGGGGGGGGGGGGGAAGAGAGAGAGAGAGAGAGAGAGAGACATTCCCGACGGCAGGTGGGCCCGACCACAAAGGGGGGGGGGGGTGGGGGGGGGAAGAGACGTTCCCGACAGCAGGCGGGCCCGACCACAAGCGGGGGGGGGGGGGGGGAGAGACGTTCCCGACAGCAGGCGGGCCCGAACGCAGCGGGGAGGAAGCCGTTCCAGACGGTGGGCAGGAAGGAGACAGTGAGAAGGCTGCAAGAAGCCTCAGTGCTGATGGCAATGTGCTTTTATTAAAAAATGTTCAAAAATTAAACAGCTACAAAGAACTACAAAAATGGCCGAGTGCCAATGTTTCCTTCACACTGCGCGTGCGCGAACGCTCCAACGCGCAGGGTTGCCGGCAGGAAAAAAAACTAATTTAAATAGTACCCGCCCCCTCCCACTTACAAAATCGGCGCGAGTATAGGCTCCGCCCCCCTGGGCGCCGTGCCAAACAGACAAGGAGCTGCAGGGCTCTCCAGAATCGCGAGTTTTTTTTCCGGCGCCGTTTTAGGCGCGAAAAACGGGCGCCCAGCTCGGTGGGGCGCCCATTTTTTATCGTGTGGAAATTTGGGTTTTTAAAGTTATCCATATAGGATAATTTTATTACATTTGCAGTTTATCTTGAGTCATGAATTTTTTGATAGCTGCCAGAGTTCTTTAAATTAAATTCTCATGAAATATTCTGTAGCACAACTATCATCAAATCTGGTTTGAAGTCGTAATACACATACAACATGCAGATCCTGTATATGTATAAAAAGTCCGGTGAAATGTCACTTTAATAACATTTATATTGCAATGTTGACAACCAAACATGCATTTAACTTGTTTGGTGCCCCAATGTGTACTACCCTGCAGACTCACTGGAGATCTTGACTCTCGCTATAGAAAGGGGGCATGTCAAATCCAAACAAATAAAGTTACATTTTTCGCCTCCCATAGTGGCAGGTCCATTTAACAGTGGGGAAATACTCTATTCTTTAAAAGTGGTACAGACCCAGACACCAAAGTGCATGTGGTGCGGAATACTGTTTCCATCTCCTTGCAGATACAAGTCACTGGCTGCGTCACTCCTCATTTGCTGTTATGCTCTTTGTGGCCTATTCTAATTAGTTTCCCAGAAAATCTTGGTGTAAATACGCTACCGAAGGATTGGGATGCACACTTATGGAGTTCATCACAAATATTGCTGATGCAGAAAATATCTGGCCGATGTGCAGTTTCCACGAACCAAACAAAAAACACTTGCTGTGCCATCTGGGGAGACTTCTTACAAATTTCTTTCCAAATCTCTTCAGTGGAGATATGCACTCTCCCCTTTCCAACACCATAACCTCTAACTTACTGAATATTGTTGCTGATCTGCTAGTCATTTTATATTTATTGATCTATTGGTTGTTTTTACAGTAATTTTGTTTTATTGGCTGTTTATACAGCAATTTACAATACTGGCATTAAAATATTCAAACTAATTTGGCTCTAATTTTTAAAAGTGTCCATTGTTGCCCAAAAATCGGATTGATCCATGCTAGCAATGTGACAATGCAGTATCACTTCTACAGTTAAGAATGACCTACTTCCCAATCCTGAACCAAGCATCATTCTGCTGTCTAGCTCTGGCTTCTGCTCAACTCCCCAAGAATGAGATGAGAAAATAAAACAGACACAGATAAAGTGCAAGAGGCATATAGAATGGCAAACAAAATAAAAGAAATATGAATAGAGAAAGCACAAGGCATTTATGAGAGCAGCAACAAGGAAAGATTTGCACAAAGGAGAATGAGTCCCAAAATAAATAGACAAGAAAATTAAAAATATATATACAGGAAGAGCCATCAAAAGAAATTGGAGGACATCAGAAAGACAAAGGAAAGGGTGGAGATAAGCAGAGACACAGCTACACAAAGTCAAACTTTTTGTCCATGAGTAATACCACAGAAGATAATATGACAAAAAAAATCAAGATGGTAGATTCATTTTTGCTTGCAACTCCAAAGCGCTTTCCCCATTTATTCATATTTAGTTGATCAGGAAGAAATATGCTACAAACATTATTTTCACTTAGCTATTACTTTGAGTATTATCAAACCATTATTTCTCTCTTTCTCTGCCCAGTCCAGCCCAGTAAGAGTGAGCAAAAGATACACATTTATCTTTAAAATTGCAGCATTCTATTTTCAAACGTGCATTGATGATCACCAATTTAGTCTTTTATGTATCATGCTCTGCCTAGGATACATAGTAAAGTGGCAGGTGGAAATAGATGCTGAATATTCAGCCAAATGCAAGCAGAAAGCACTCCTGCCAGGGTATGGGCACCACTATAATAAATTGGGAAAAAAGCCACATTTGTATTTGACAGATTCTTGATCACAATTGCAAAATTAGAGAATCTGGAAACTGAATGATGCATTTGGTTAGCATACTGGTTATCAAAATCCAGGTCAGGCTGCAGAGATGAAACTAAACCTGATGGAGGCGAGGGGCAAAGAATGAAAATAACTGGGCATTTTTAACACACTTCCAACTGGTTAAAGGCTCAAAGCATAAAACTGCCCAGATATTGGGCCCAAATTTGGCCAGTACATATTTCTGCCACACTCACTAGAGGTGCACCGCTTTTGTAGAACGATTAGGGCGCCAAAAATCTTCAGGCCAAGTTTGGCCACTCCCAAATGGTGGCGCAGCGTGGCAACTGGATTCGGGGGCGGAGCAGGTCCCGGCGCCAAAAACAGTGCCAGGACCTCTGCACATGTGCGCTAGAGTGTGCGCGCATGCGCAGTAGCTCCTCGCCCCCAGAATCTGTGAGTGTGCTCTGCAGGCTGTGTGGGAGGGGCCTGAAGCACGCCGCCCCTATCCCTGGGCAAATGTGCTCCCCCATCGGCGGCCAGATTAGCTACCAGAATATCTGTATTTGTAAGTAAAATTGAAATTATGTTGACATATTGCAAAGTACTTGAGGGTTGGCCAATGAGGTGTTTTACCAGCATGCTGGCATGTACATGATTGAGGGCAAATCTACTAGATTTTTTTGCAATTGTAGATTAAATTGCCCATGAAAGTGCAAATTATATCAATGTAACAGGTCGTGTTTTGGTAGGACTTCTATTTTTTATTTGTTATTGATTGGTTGATTTCTTATTACTTTGGTCTTGGTGCTTTAGGTGCAGGGTTCCTTCTATTTTTTTATTTGTTAATTAATTGCATATTACTTTTTGTGCTTTGTGCAGGTCCTCTCAGCTTCCTTGTATTTTTTATTTATTATTGAATGCTTATTTGTGTGTTTTGGTTAGTGCTTGGTGCTTTAAATGTACTGCTTTGTTTAGTGCTTGGTGCTTTAAATGTACTTATCTGCACTGATTTCTTAACTCTCCACAAGGGTTTTCTGTGCGGGCCACAAGTGGCCACATACGCTGGCCTAAGTTAGTTTGGAGCAACTGTTAGCTGTCCAAACTAGCTTAGAAACATAGAAACATAGAAACATAAAAAATAGGTGCAGGAATAGGCCATTCGGCCCTTCGAGCCTGCACCACCATTCAATGAGTTCATGGCTGAACATGCAACTTCAGTACCCCATTCCTGCTTTCTCGCCATACCCCTTGATTCCCCTAGTAGTAAGGATTACATCTAACTCCTTTTTGAATATATTTGGTGACTTGGCCTCAACAACTTTCTGTGGTAGCGAATTCCACAGGTTCACCACTCTCTGGGTGAAGAAGTTTCTCCTCATCTCGGTCCTAAATGGCTTACCCCTTATCCTTAGACCGTGACCCCTGGTTCTGGACTTCCCCAACATTGGGAACATTCTTCCTGCATCTAAACCTGTCTAAACCCGTCAGAATTTTAAACGTTTCTATGAGATCCCCTCTCATTCTTCTGAACTCCAGTGAATACAAGCCCAGTTGATCCAGTCTTTCTTGATATGTCAGCCAATACAGGTGTAGGTGGCTGGTAACGACCCCCTTTGAAAAAAAAAACTAAACTAAAAACAATCCTAACTAACTCACTTACACTGGCACAAATTAAACGTGCAGAATTGCGATTTTTAAGATACTCCAAAAAAATCAAGTTGCTCCAAAAGAAACGGAGCAACTCCTGGCCAAATTTGGGCCTATAGGTAGGGACTATGAATGAGTGATGTGGGAAACCTATAGATATCAATGCATAAGGAAGATGCTCTTCAAAGGTGTGACTTTATCACACATATAGCTGGACTCGAGTGCTTGATACTGATATTGTCCAAGGTGGAAATATTTAGCTTTTTCCTCAGCACTGACACTCTCACCCGGATAAATTACTTTTCTAGTTCCAAATTTATATTTCCAAAATACAAAAACTTAGCCATTCTTGTTTTGCGAAAATAAATTAGCTGATTTTGGCCCAAAATAAAAGAATTACTGCGATGCCCATCAGAGAAAGTGTTCAAGAATCAAAAGACTGACTAATTCTGAGCTACATGCTGATGCAGTTCATTTTGATGCAAGACCATCACTTCAATTAGCTACATCAGGCATACATGTACACATACAATAAGCAGCACATTTAAGATGCAACGTAGCTTCATCAGTAAATAAGCAGTTCTGACCACTCAGCTGATTATTTCAAAACTTCATGCACATTTTACATTTTTACAATCTTCACTTTCGCACTTCATTTTACCTCTGTTCTTCAATAATATATTTTTGTTGCACTTGTAAACAATTTTACTAGGTTCAATAACTTAACAGGCACATCGGGTATCATTTAGTTATACATAATTATACAAGACACTATTTGTATACAACATCTACAGCAACAAAATTGTAAAAGATGGGCATAAAGGAGATCTGAATTTTAGCAGCAACTTTGCAATTGTAATTGCATCATATAACTGTGAAAGTTGTTCTCCCTATATCTTGGTTGCAGAAAACTAGGAATATAAAAGTTGTCGCGCAGGGAAAAAAATTCTACTGCTCAAGAGGGCAGACACACAGCTTTTACCAATGATAAACTGAACTGACCAGGAGGAGAAGCATAAAGTTATCTACATTCAGTTTCCAAGGTAAAATAACAAGCCACGATGTGGGCATTTCTGGCTGCAAAATGCATCACTTTATATGAATGCACCAGCATCCTGTACCAGGCTACACAGTGGAGTATTTAACATTTTATTCAGCAAGTTAGGAATTCATTTAAGGCAGTTAGTTCACGAGTCCATGATCGGATCAGCCATGATCGTATTGAATGGCGGAGCAGGCTCGAGGAGCCGTATGGCCTACTGCTGCTCCTATTTCTTATGTTCATAATAACACTGTGTGTAGGTACAAGAAAAACAAAGCTACAGCGTTCAGCTCATCCAATAACAGAAACCCAGAGGATGAAAAGAACTCACCACTGGTTAAGTTTAGCATGAATCCTTTAACTACATTATTGAGACAATATTGCATTTGAAGATATAGAATCAGATCAATTTCCAAAAGAAACCCATTATAAGGGAAATCATCACAAAAAGTGGATAAAGATTTTGATTGTAGTTGGCAAAATTTACTTTAGCAACCCAATGACTGAAATATACAATTAAAATAAATCACATCGCCAACGTAAAAACATGAGACGAAAAAATGACTAAATACGATGAAGCAAAGTTAAACTGGATTCCAAAAGTGGCTCTTAAGCAGTATTAGACAGTTAGAAGTACCTGCAATTAAAATTAAGACATTAAAATGAGGAGGTATACTTCCAAGAGATCAGCTTTGTAAAGGGCACAAGCTGAGAACTCATTAGTGGAGCAAAGTAGTTTCAAGGACACCATCAAAGCCTCCTTGATAAAGTGCAACATCCCCACCGACACCTGGGAACCTCTGACCCAAGACCGCCCTAAGTGGAGGAAGAGCATCCGGGAGGGCGTCGAGCACCTCGAGTCTCGTCGGCGAGAGCATGTAGAAACCAAGCGCAGGCAGCGGAAGGAGCGTGCAGCAAACCTACTCCCCACCCACCCTTTCCCTCAATGATTGTCTGCCCCACCTATGACAGACTGTAATTCCTGCATTGGACTGTTCAGTCACCTGAGAACTCACTTTTAGAGTGGAAGCAAATCTTCCTCGATTTCAAGGGACTGCCTATGATGATGAGGGCAAAATGGGACATCTAATTCTTAAGGAAATAAAAGTTTCAAGACAATAGACTGCAATTTATAAATCACAACAATTCAACAAGATTGGTTTCCCTTGCTAAAGATTTTCAATACAGAAAGTTTATAATACAGATAAATAATAGTTCTATGGGGGAATAGTAGCATTCCAACAGCTTAAAAAAAAAAGCCATTGATTTTTTGTAATATTGATTTGAGTTTGGCACTGTTTATAGATAACTGGAATTTGCAGCCAGCAGCGAAGGTACAGCTGTGACAGACTACAATTTCAGGGTTTCCCCGAATCAGCCAAAATCCTGAAGTTGTAGTCAATTTCAAATGCGGAATGACGGCGAACGCTGCCAATTCGCCATCATCCTGACCGCAAATTCCGTGCAGCCTTTTTCTTCTCTCCTGATTCTAATGCAATGCAAGAGGAACAGAACAACTTGCATTTATATAGCCCCTTTAACATAGTAAAATGCCTTAAGGTGCTTCATAGGAGCATTATCAATCAGAATTTGACATCGAGCCAGATAAGGAGCTATTAGGACAGATGACCAAAAGCTTGGTCATAGAGGACGGTTTCAAGGAGTGTCTTAAAAGGAGGAGAGGTTCAGGGAAGGATTTCCAGAGCTTCGGGTTTAGGCAACTGAAGGCATGGCCACCAATGGTGAAGCAATTAAAAAACGGTGAAGCGACTAAAATTGGAGATACGCAAGAGACCAAAATTGCAGGAGCTCAGAGATCCGAGAGGATTGCAGGGCTTGAGGAGGTTACAGAGATAGGGAGGGGTGAGGCCATGCAAAGGTTTGAAAACAAGGTCGAAAATTTTAAAAATCAAGGCGTTGCTGTACAAGAAGCCAATGTAGGTCAGCGAGGATGGGGGTGATGAGTAAACGGGCGATTGGTGCAAAATAGGATACGGGCAGCAGAGTTTTTAATGAGCTCAAGTTTACAGAGGGTGGAAGGTCAGCCAGGAAAGCGTTGGAATAGTTGAGTCTAGAGGTAACAAAGGCATGGAGGTGGGTTTCAGCAGCAAGTGAGTTAAGACGGTGACAGAAATGGGCGATGTTACAGAGGTGGCCATATGCAGTCTTGGTGATGGGGTCAGAAGTTCATCACAAAGTCAATTAGGACGCTAAGGTTATGAGTGGCCCAATTTAGCCTCAGACTGTGGCCAGGGAAAGGAACGGAGTCGGTGGCCAGGGAACGGCGCTGCAACACGTAATTAAGTTGCTGGCACTGAACTATAAATTACTGTTCAGCAAAGTACTAAGTCACTAGTTGACAAGGCTTTTGCCAAGGGTTATTAAAAAAGTCCTTTATCTTCAATGTTGTATGATACAGGTATCTTCTTTTGAGAAGGTGGTCAAAGTTTGAAACTTCTCATGCCTGTACAGAGCTGCTTTGCATCATTATTTCAGAACAGATTCAGGTCTCTCCAGTAATTTAATAGATATCATACGATACTGAAATAGAATTGCGTGCAAGCAGTGGCTGTTAATAATAATGATGCTGCCCAGAGGACAATAGGAATAACCAATAATATTTTAGCAGGGGCGTAAATATTTGGAAAAACTATGTTTATTTACCCTATGATTCACTTTTAAAAAAAAATAAAAACAAATTAAACTCATTAAAATGTCTATGAAATGATTAATTTACAGTGCAACCTTTTTTTCACCACTTTCCATTTAGCACCCAAAAAGCACAATGAGCTTCACTCCAATCTAGTCGCTTAGGCGCATTAACAAGATGCTAATCTAACATCTTGATGCCAGAAATAAATAAGGCCCTTTCCAATTAAGAATGGTATTACAACAATCAATCTGTTTCAACTTATAGAATGTCCTGAATTTACCACATTAATAAAGCACTTCAAAGCACAATTTATGTCAAATTATTTATCTTTAGTCACAATTGCTGCATTTAACATCTCCAAAGTGTCTTGTAAACTAACAGTCTAACTAAAAAAAAATCTGCATCCTTACTTAAAGATCAGGGCAACATTTTCAGTACATTCCAAATATAAGCAGCATCCTCCCTCTTAGACAGTCCCCCGGAGTCAAGGATGACTTGCTTCCACACGGAGTTCTAAGATGACTAATGAATCCTATGCAGGATCTAGACTCTGCTACAGATGGGGCAGCCGGTGGTTGAAGATTCGGGTGGGTGGGATGTTTGGTTTGTCATACGCTCCTTCCGTTGTTTGTACTTGGCTTCTGCGTGCTCCCAGCGAAGAAACTCAAAGTGTTTGGCGCCTTCTCCACTTTGAGCGGTTTTGGGCCAAGAACTCCCAAGAGTCAGTGGGGATGTTACATTTTTTCAAGGAGGCTTTGAGGGCATCCTTGAAGCGTTTTCTCTGCCCTCCTGGGACTTGCTTGCCGTGACGAAGTTCGGAGTAGAGTGCTTGTTTCGGGAGTCCTGTATCAGGCAATTGGACAATGTGGCCCGTCCATCGGAGCTGATCGAAGCATTATCACGCTCAATGCTGGTTTGAGAGAGGACACTGACATTGGTGTGCCTATCCTGCCAATGGATTTTCAGGATTTGGCAGAGGCAGCATTGGTGGTACTTCTCCAGTGCTGTGAGATGCCTACTGTACATTGTCCATGTCTCTGAAGCATATAGGAAGGCAGGTATCACTGCTGCTCTGTAGACCATGAGCTTGATGCTGGGTTTGAGATCTTGGTCTTCAAACACTCTTTTCCTCAGGTGACCAAAGGCTGCACTGGCACACTGAAGGCAGTGTTGAATTTCGTCATCAATGTCCGCCCTCACTGACAGAAGGCTCCCAAGGTATGGAAAGCGGTCCACGCTGTCCAAGGTCTCGTCATGGATCTTGATAATTGGGGGGAGAATTACTGTGCGGCTAGGGCAGGTTGGTAGAGAAACTTTGTCTTACGGATGTTTAATGTAAGGCCCAGTCTCTTGAAGGTATCAACGGTGGTTTGGAGTTCAGCCTCTGAGTGTGCACAAACGCAAGCGTCGTCTGCACACTGTAACAGCATCCAACAGTCTATAACACTGTTTAAGTGAGTAATGTTCAACTGCAGAAAAAAAGAGAGGGTTTCCACCCATTTATTGACATATGCGTGGTTTCACTCCATAATCTGCTTTGTGGCCATGACAAAGTAAACAAACACTTTCAAGCTACAAAAGGGAAAGATTTTTTCAAGCCATTATCTAAACAATAAACTAATTTACACACTGATGTTTTACTTCACACGTCATTGCAAGGATGGATGGAGCTGCTGTAACCAATTGCCAGAAAAAGTTTTTCTTCCTCTCTATCCCTCGCCCATCTATTTTTGAAGGCATCAACTTGCGGTAGAGTAAAGTTCCATCGAAGCACGGACCACACTCGACCAGCTCTGTTGTCCGGGCCACATCGTCCGCATGCCCGACACGAGACTCCCAAAGCAGGCGCTCTATTCGGAACTCCTACACGGCAGGCCAGGTGAGCAGAGGAAACGTTTCCAGGACACCCTCAAAGCCATCTTGATAAAATGCAACATCCCCACCGGCACCTGGGAATCCCTGGCCCAAGACCGCCCTAAGTGGAGGAACAGCATCCGGGAGGGCGCTGAGCACCTTGAGGCTCGTCGCCGAGAGCATGCAGAAACCAAGCGCAGGCAGCGGATGGAGCGTGCGGCAAACGAGTCCCACCTGTGACAGAGACTGTGGGCCCAAGTTTCCACAAGAAAAAAAACGGGCGCCCCTCCGAGCTGGGCGCCCGCTTTTCGCGCCTAAAACGGCGCCTAAAAAAATCCTCGGTATTCTCCACCGACTTACAGGTCCTGTGGCACTCGACGCAGCCAGCACGAGCTGTGGGGGGGGCGGAGCCAGGTCCCGGCGCTGAAAACAGTGCCGGGACCTCTGCACATGCGCGCTACAGTCGGCACGCAAGTGCAGTAGCTCCAGGCGCCGAACTGTGTGGGAGGGGCCTGAAGCACGCAGCCCCTAGCCCTATGGCCTCACTGGGGCTGCGTGAATGAGGCTCCGCCCACGGCCAGCTCCTGCTCCCCGCCCGACCAGACCCGACACCCGCTCCCCCCACCCCCCCCCGCCCCGAGACCCACTCCGACCCGAGGCCCGCTCCCTCCCACGACCCGACCCGACACCCGCTCTCCCCCCCCCCCCCACCGCCGACCAGACCCGACACTCGCGCCCCCCCCCGCCGACCAGACCCGACCCGACACCCGCTCCCCCCACCCCACCACCCCGAGACCCACTCCGACCCGAGGCCCGCTCCCTCCCACGACCCGACCCGACACCCGCTCTCCTCCCCCCCCCCACCCCGAGACCCGACCCGACGCCCGCTCCCTCCCCCAACCCGACACCCGCTTCCCCCCCCCGCCCCGACCCGAGACCCGCTTCCCCCCCCAACCCGACACCCGCTCCCCCCCCACCGACCCGACACCCGCTCCCCCCCCCCCCCCGACCCCCCCCTCTCTCCCTCTCTCCTCTCTCCCACCCTCTCTCGCTCAGCGGCACGAACGGCTGCAGAATTCTCCCTGGCTGTGAAGCACTTTCACACAGGTAGGAAGATGGTTTATTTAATCTTTTCTTGGCTTATAAATGTTTATTCAGGTTGGATTTATTTGTATAATATTTGTAGAAGTATAAATAAGGATTTATTGTCTAATTTAATGAGTTCCCTTCCCCCCCCCCCCCCCACCTCGTTCTGGACGCCTAATTTGTAACCTGCGCCTGTTTTTTTAATGTGTAGAACAGGTTTTTTCAGTTCTACAAAAATCTTCACTGGCGCCATTCTACTTTAGTTTGGAGTACATTTTCACTGTGGAAACTTTCAAATCAGGCGTCAGTGGCCGGACACGCCCCCTTTTGAAGAAAAAATTCTGTTCTAAACTAGAACTGTTCTACCTGACTAGAACTGCAGAAAAGAAAATGTGGAGAATTGCGATTTCTAAAATAGTCCGTCCTCCACCAGTTGCTCCTAAAAATCAGGCGCGAATCATGTGGAAACTTGGGCCCTGTAATTCCCATATTGGGCTGTTCAGTCACCTGAGAACTCACTTTTGGAGTAGAAGTAAGTATTCCTCGATTGCGAGGGACTGCCGATGATGATGATTAGTGGAGGCAGCTCTTGGACTAGACTTTCTCAGCCATCCTTTGTGCGATGCTGGGCAGAGAGAGAGAGAGAGAGAGGGAGGGAGACAGTGGAGAGAGAAAGACCAAGGGAGAGCACGAGAAATAGTGTGAGAAAAAGAGCAAAGTGACTGCAAAGGAGAAAGTGGGAAATGAAAAAAAAAGCAAAAGGGAAAGGGAAGCAGAGGAAGACAAGTCTTAATCACTAGGCTTTCTGGTTTTCAATGTTTATTTTTTGGTCAGTATTTCGGTTTGCATTGGTCAATTTATCAGTTGCTCATTTTTTGGTGCTTTGTCTTCCCTTTGTCAAAAAAAGTAAAAACCAGACTAAATATTTCAAGATTTACTCACCTTGCAGAACCAGCAGTGCTCAGTCCAAATATACATCGATTGGCAGCCATTAATTCTGGGGGATCACAAGTGCTGGAATCAAAAGCAAATAACGATTCCGTGCCACAAATTCCTCTTAATTTAGAGCAAGTTCAAAAACATAATGCAATGTTATTAATAATAAAAAATTAAAAGAAAGTGTACTTTGACAAATTGAAAGAATGTATTTTAGGTACTTTGTGTGTTAAACAAAACACCACCAGTTTTTGAAGACTTGATCTGAACAGAGGGTTATACCGATTGAAACCAAAAAAACCTATTATTTAGTTATTTAATTGTATGTTTACTTCTGCCATTTGAGTAGCTATTACTATAAATAGTGTTTGGCATATAGCACAAGAAAAGGCTGCCTTCGAGAGCATGGAATTTCCCCAGGCCCGCCAGCAGTCTCAAGGCTACTGCCAGTCTGCACTGTACACCATTTGCATAAAATTGTGCAAAAAACTTGAAAGATGCATCATTGGAAACGATGAAATGTAACTGCAGTCACATACCTTGCAGAAAGTCTTGGGTCTATGAACAGGTTGATTTTTGTTCATACTCTTAAAAACAGACAGTAATATTGTCCAACCACTTACATAAGCAATTAAGAATGGCTGGATCATAATTGCAGATTAATAGTTATAACCATTAAATACAATATTGAACAGTTTTATTGGATTGAGCAAGAATTCAGGAAGGGCTTTACCAATTGGGGCATACAACTTTGTCGATAGTTTGAGACGTGCAAAGGAGGGCCCAAAGACCCTAACTGAATTGACAACTAGAGAACGCGAGTGAGTCGATGGTCACCAGCCAATTTTATTGAACTTCTGGGTACAGAGCACCCAAAAACCAAAGTTAGCGTTCATTTACACCACGTCCAAAGCATTGATACAAAGTAGTTTGCCCATATTATAACTACTGTTATAGTCCAAATGCAATTTAAATCCAGAGACAGGATACCTCAACAAACTTCCAGAAGAAGAGCATCTTCACTGTGCTTCATCCCAGAGCAGTCAGTCCTCAACTCCACGGTTATATTAAGTATACTGTTGGTTCTTGGGATGTGGGCAACATAGCCAAGGTAGTATTTATTGCCTGTCTCTGGGTGCACTGAGCACAATACGAGTCAACTACAATGTAGAATTGAAGTCAGATGTAGGCCAAAAAAGATTGGGGGTAGCAGGTTACAATTCCCCGTATACATTAGGGCTTTTAACAACAATCCAGAAACTTTCATGACTATTTTCTAGTGTGAGCCCACAAATTAATCAATTATTTTTAAATTCAATTTCAATTGCAAAGCCAATGCATCCCTGGATTTTTGATTCTGTACTGTGGGTGTCGGTCTTGGCTCAGTGGGTAGCACTCTCTCCCGAGTCAGGTTGTGGGTCAGGTCCCACTCCAGAGACTCGGCTGACAATTCAGCGCAGTCTGAGGGAGCGCTGCACCATCGAACAGCTGTCTTTCGGATGAGACGATAAACTGAGGCCCCACTTGCCTTCTCAGGGGATGTGAAAGATCCCATGGCACTATTCAAGGAGCAGTGGGTTTTCCTTATGTCCTGGCCAGTATTTATCTCTCAACCAACATCACCATAAAACAGATTATCTAGCCATTTTCTTGTTACTGTTTGTGAGATCATGCTGTGCAAACATTGGCGACTGTATTTCCTACATTACAACAGTGACGACACTTCAAAAGAATTTAATTGGCCATAAAGCGCTTTTTGGACGTTGTGCAAGGCGTCTTATAAATGCAAGACTTCCTTTTTTCCTACAATTCCAATAATATATTCTAATATGTACAATACCACTTTTAGATAATTTCCTCCCAATAATGTATCTCTTGTAAGATTCTTAATTTATCAAGATAAAAAAAAAACTATTGCTACCTCTGGCTTAGAAACAACAGGCCTAAAATTACGATGGCTGCGTATGCGTACGCTGTCTGAAGCCTTCAGAAAGGCCCCGCAAGGTCCGGGTTTCCACATGTGCTGTGCATGCGCGAAAACCCGGAACTCGCGATGTGTCAAGTTTTGCAGTGGCAGATTCTTTGCATCCGCTACAAAATCACTTTCACTAGCAGAGTTGGGCCATTTGCCCAGCGAATGCCCACAAAACCCTTACACTTGGTATGAGAATTATCACAGATACGCTTTTATCGACACCAACACCTTGGCTGCCCGTATTTGCAAACATCGCACCACCACACCTACGCCGCGAATATGCAGTCTCCAGAGAATACAAGCGCTACACCAGCAAAGACATGCCGATCCAGGCCGACTTGAACAACCTACCACCAGTACCCGTCTCAAATCTCGAAGGCCATTTTGGACTGTCACTGAAGCCCTTCATCGATCGCCCCTCAGCCTTGATGACCGATGGCGAAATGCTTGGAAGAACTGCGACACATGGAATGGATTCCTTATAGAGGACCCCACAACATAACCTGAAAGATCAAACCTTCCTCGCAAACAATGGACAACCATCTCAGAACCAGTCATGGCCGATGCTGCCACCTTCTCCATAGGTGGAAGATTAATCCATCCCCATCGTGCGACTGTGGAGCTCCTAATCAGACCCTGGAGCACATCACCGAGAAGAAAATTCGCAGGCAGCTACAAGATATCCGCGCTGTTACACCGGAAGCTTTGGCCTGGATATCCGACTTAGATATTGACATTTGATTCGCTACCATCGAAAGACGACAACGACTGGTGTAAGGGTTAAAATAAATGTTCATGTTGCTTGATTAAAACATGCACAAAGTTTAGGTAAATTTTGGCCCGTTTTAAAATATTGATATTTACGTTCCAAAAAAATTACATTTTTATTTTAAATGCTTAAAGGATCTTTTAATTAATTTTGAACATGGGAACATTTTTTTTATTCAAGCGGTGTGAATTCTTATTTGGGGGATTTCTAACATGCTATGGGGATTCCGTTATGTAAATAGAATCCCCATAAGCATTGTAGGAATCCCCTTTCAATTGGTTGGGCCAGTCCACGTGATCCCAGGGACGCTTGCGAACTGCATGCGCCCCTGGGATCCGTGGACCTTTATGCAGGCGTACGTCTGCAGGCCCGAGAAGTGAACTTTCCATAGCTGTGGAGCCAGGAGTCAAGTATGGAAATATTTTGTGGTTCAGACTCAGGAGATACGCCTTCGATCGCAAATTCTGGGCCAATAAAAAATGCATGTATTTGCATCAGCGCATTAAACCAGAGTATGTATCAATAGCTCATCGCCACAAGAATAGGCCATCCCTGCATCCTGGCAACGATTCTGGATAAATTAATCACATAATACAGCTCAGAGAGGTCATATGTTTGATCCCTGGTCTGTGTTAATTGATAAACATTCATTGGCTATAGAGGGGATTGGGGGGAGGACGGAATAATCAGCTTGTGAGATCCCACCAAATTACTATCCAACAATTTCTTCTATATGTGGGCATGTGATGTCAGGGCAAGTCTAATTTTTGCAGGCACCCCTTTCCACATTTAAATAGCCCATCATCACTCACTGTCCAATTCAACTTGGGTGAGCTGCCATTCCACTAGTGGAGCTGCACCAAGCCAGAGATGCCATCTTACGGCAAAAATGAAAAGAGCTAGAATCTATTTGAATAGTCTCTACATCAGCATTTTAAGTCATAATTTGTCCAATTAGTAGTTAACATTGGCAATTGTATATGGTTATTGGATTCTCAATAAATTAGTCTGTCTACAGTCATCACTATTGCAGTGGTGCTATCTAATATTGAAATCTGGGTTAGTTATACAAGATAACTCACATCTTTGGTGACATTGTAATATTCCAACCCTGTCAAGTTATTTTTTTTTGGTACTGTATATGAGAATTTTATGAAACCTTTAAACAAAGCAACACAGAGTCTTGACTAACGCTATAAGAACATAAGAAATAGGAGCAGGAGTGGGCATTTGGCCCCTCGAGCCTGCTCCACCATTCAATAAAGTCATGGCTGATCTGATCCTGGCCTCAACTCCCCGCCCGCTCCCCATAACCCTTGACTCCCCTATAGTTCAAAAAGCTGTCCATCTCCCCCTTAAATATATTCAACGACTCAACCTCCAAAGCTCTCTGGGGTAGAGAATTCCAAAGATTCACAACTCTCAGAAGAAATTCCTCCTCATTTCTGGTTTAAATGGCGATTCCCTTATTCTTAACTATACCCCCTAGTTCTAGATTCCCCCACAAGGGGAAACATCCTCTCTGCATCTACCCTGTCGAACCCCTCAGAACCGTATACGTATCAATAAGATCACCTCTGTCTTCTAATCTCCAATGAGTATAGGCCCAACCTGCTCAACTTTTCTTTATGTGACAACCCCCTTCATCTCAGGAATCAACCTAGTGAACCTTCTCCAAACTGCCTCCCTGTTTGATATATAAGGTATATCTTTCCTTAAATAAGACGACCAAAACTGTATGCAGTATTCCAGGTGTGGTCTCACCAATACCCTGTACAGTTGTAGCAGGACTTCTCTGCTTTTATACTCTATCCCCCTTGCAATAAAGGCCATCATTCCATTTGCCTTCCTGATTACTTGCTGTACCTGCATACTAACTTTTTGTGTTTCATGCACAAGGATCCCCAGGTCTCTCTGTACTGCACCATTTTGTAATCTTTCTCCATTTAAATAATAATTTGCTTTTCTATTCTCCAAAGTGGATAACCTCACATTTTCCCACATTATACACCAGGTGCCAAATTTTTGCCCACTCACTTAGCCTGTCTATATCCCTTTGTAGATTCTTTGCGTCCTCCTCACAACTTGCTTTCCCATCCATCTTTGTATCATCAGCAAATTTGGCTACATTACACTCGGTCCCTTCATCCAAGTCATTAATACAAGTTGAAGCAAATATGGGTGCTAGGGTAGGGTGTATTTACAGGGCAATTCATTATAAAGCAAAACGCCATCAACCGAACTAGGAAAACTAGGAGGTAAATTATGTGTCACAAATGCTGATAAACTGGTGGATTATTATATAAACAGGGCTTGGGAGAACGGTGGGCCCATATTCCATTCTGCAAGATACAAAGCTAAACAGTACTCAGAACATAATAGAAAAAGTCAGTGGCCCAGAGAAAGAAAACAAAGAATGGAAGCCATCTGAAGACGCAGAGGGAAGTGAGAGAACTTGGGGATGGGAAGAGGGAGAAGGTTGGTCAGTATGAGGAGAGAGAAAAAAATTGAAAGGATTGCAGAGACACATTATAAGACTGCTGAGAAAATCGGAGAAAAAAAAGCACAGAAAGAGAAAGTGAATGTGAATGCTTTTTTTCTAGATATCAACTTTTCGGCCATAGTTTTGCATTATCATGAATTGCCCATCTGTCTGTTACCTGTCCTTTACTCATCCCCTCCGCACAGCTCAGTCAATGAGTATATTCAAGCGAGATAGATTGATTTTTGGGCTCTGGAGGAATGAAGGGATACGGGGATCGGGTGGGAAAGTGCAGTTGAGGTCGAAGATTAGCCATGATCTTATTGAATGGCGGAGTAGGCTCGAGGGGCCGTATGGCCGACTCCTGCTCCTAATTCTTATGTTCTTACACAGCAACACAGTGAATCCATGTTAGGATATTGGAGCTCCAACATGCTGGGTTAATGCACAATATTCATCTGAGTCTCTCCATCTGATCAGATGAAATCTATTTGAGGATATTGGAGAATTGCTACTGGAATACTTTCTAACTTCAAGATAGTGGCCCCAAGTTTCCACACAATAAAAAACGGGCGCCCCTCCGAGCTGGGCACCCGTTTTTCGCGCCGGAAAAAAACCGCGCGATTCTGGAGTGCCCTGCAGCTCCATGTCTGCTTGGCGCAGCGCCCAGGGGGGCGGAGCCTACCACTCGCGCCAATTTTGTAAGTGGGAGGGGGCGGATACCATTTAAATTAGTTTTTTTCCTGCCGGCAACCTTGCGTGTGCGCGTTGGAGCGTTCGCGCACGCGCAGTGTGAAGGAAACATTGGCACTCGGCCATTTTTGTAGTTCTTTGTAGCTGTTTAATTTTTGAACATTTTTTAATAAAAGCACATTGCCCTTCCATGATCAGCACTGAGGCTTCTTGCAGCAGTGAGAATTCTGCAGGAAGCCTCAGAAGTTGAGGCAGCCGTTTCCCGACGGCCTACCCCGCCTGTCGTCGGGAATGGCTGCTCAACTTGTGAGGCTTCCTGCAGCCTTCTCACTGTCTCCTTCCCCCCCCGCCTGTCGTCTGGAACGGCTTCCTCCCCCCCCCCCGCTGCATTCGGTCGGTCGGTCGGGCCCACACTCCCCCCCGCCCGTCATCTGGAACGGCTTCCTCCCCCCCCCCCCCCGCTGCGTTCGGTCGGTCAGGCCCGCACTCCCTCCCTCCCGCCCGCCGTCTAGAACGGCTTCCTCCCCCCCTCCCCCTCCCCCTCCCCCCACTGCGTTCGGTCGGTTGGTCGGGCCCGCACTCCCTCCCTCCCGCCCGCCCGCCGTCGGGAACGGCTTCCTCCTCCCCCCCCCCTGCCGTCGAACGAACGGCTGCCTCAACTTGTGAGGCTTCCTGCAGCATTCTCCCTGGCTGAAGCACTTTCACACAGGTAGGAAGATGGTTTATTTAATCTTTTCTTTGCTTATAAATTTTTATTCAGGTTGGATTTATTTGTATAATATTTGTATAAGTATAAATAAGGATTTATTATAGAATTTAATGACTTCCCTTCCCCCCCCCCCACCTCGTTCTGGACGCCTAATTTGTAACCTGCGCCTGATTTTTTTAATGTGTAGACAAGGTTTTTTCAGTTCTACAAAAATCTTCACTTGCTCCATTCTAAGTTAGTTTGGAGTACGTTTTCACTGTGGAAAATTTGAAATCAGGCGTCAGTGGCCGGACACGCCCCCTTTTGAAGAAAAAATTCTGTTCCAAAGTGAAACTGTTCTAACTGACTAGAACTGCAGAAAAATAAATGTGGAGAATTGCGATTTCTAAGATAGTCCGTTCTCCACCAGTTGCTCCTAAAAATCAAGCGCAAATCATGTGGAAACTTGGGCCCAGTGAATGTGAAAGAATGATTACACAAACTACTTGTAACACATGAAATGAGACTAAAGAAAATCTGTTAGACCGCATCTTAGACCAATTTATGGAATGACCCCACACAAAAGACAGGATTTCATTTTTCTTATGAGATTTTGTTGGAAACAAATTCCAAACAAGCAAGGCAGTATTTGGGAAAGGAATACTAGAGCACAGCTAAAAAAAACACACACAATTTTGAGCCGTGAAAAGCAGTTACAGCTTTAATATAAAATGGCACGGTTAAAATGGAATGACCTGCAAGCAGTTGCTTTTCGATAATTAATTTTGCTTCCTTTCAAAATGTACTGCTTTCAAGACAGATGAACAAAATGTGATCATTAATTCTACTTGATGATCAGAAAAAAATACACACGTATGCAACCTAAAGAAAAGCAATGTAAAGGACAGATACATAGAACATCAGTAAAACCGTAACAAGCAGAAAAATTAATGAGGGGTGAGAAAGAGAAGCGGAGAAAAACTGCAAATTAAAGTTACAATAGACAGGAAGCAAGTATCGAAGTAACGATAAAAAGAGGACCTAAAAAAAAGTCTTCTGAATTATTTGCATAGAATGAAGTAGCACTGTAGCAACTATGTCAACAGGAATACATAAACTGACCATTCTTCTGCCAAACTAAAGTAAAGCTGTGATTTTTTTTTTAAACTCCACCACTGCACACATTTATTTTTAAGATAAGGTACCAAAGAGTTATGTATCAATTTAGTCAGTCTATCACTCTGGGACACAGTAATTTGCTACATAAATGCCACCATACAAGCATTGCAACCATTTGCTAAAAAATAAAACAGAAAGCTAAGAATGTCAGCAGGCTGTTAATGTGAATACAAACAGTGGACACTTGATGAATGAATAAATACTTTGATGGCCAATCGATTCAGGCTGTTGTTGTATATCTCTGAGCAAATTAGCTATTGAGCAGCAATGGCAAAGGGTTGGAAGCAGGTCACTAACTATCCTCAAGGTCAAAGGTGTTGTAATAATGGCAAGGAAAAAAAAGTACCAAAAAAATGCTTCAAGAATTAGCCCACAGGCCCAAACTAACAGATAACTAATTTTGGCACCTCCAATTGCCTTGGCCACCAAGTTATTTCAGTAACTTTGTACTTTCCTGAGAAATCTGACTTGGTTGCTGCAAAGGCATGACTAAATCACGTTTCAACTATCTAGCTCCAAGTCTTATGGCAGGGTTATAGAAATACGACAGGTTAAGCCTACCAATCACGAACAAAATAAGCAACAAAACAAAAAAAGAGGGCATGTGTCAGTTAAAAAGAGTGAGAAAGAAGAGAATGGCAAAGAAATTATGTCATTGTGAAATTGTGAAGTTATTTATCATTTTAATTATTTTCTCTCTACAGTAAAAGCCATTGCAGTCATTTCAATAGCATTATTGCAAGTATTAGATGTTTCTTCAAAGTTTCAATATGCAAGCTGATCCTTTTTAAATGAGCAGCCCAGGAGCTCCAGATTCCTGGACAATGCCAGCATTGTAGCAGTCAATATTCAATGAGGTAACAGTAGTACAAGTTGCTATTTACTTCAAACACACAAGAGTATTTGATTAATCTCTCCAATACCAAAATCTTAACCAAATCAACTAGCAAAGTGACTTTGTAAAAGATCATCATTGCTCTAGGAACAGGTCATTTACACCCTTGAGCCAGTTCTGCCATTCATTGAGATAATTGTTAATCTGTGACCTAACTCCATTTACCTGTCTTTATCCCATATCCCTTAATATCTTTGGTTAACAAAAAGCTGTCAATCTCAGGATTTAAAATTAACTGATCTAGCATCAACTGCCATTTGCAGCAGAGTTTTCCAAATTTCCACCACCCTGTGTGTGCAGAAGTGTTTCCTAACCTCACTCCTGAAAGGCCTGGCTCTAACTTTTAGGTTATGTTCCCCTAGTCCTAGACTAGAATCCCCAACCAGTAGAAATAGTTTATCTCTATTTACCCTATCGGTTCCCCTTCATATCTTGAAAACTTTGATCAAATCTTCTAAATTCCAGGGAATAGAAGTCTAATTTGTGTAATCTCTCAATTTAACCCTTGGAGTCCAGTTATCATTCTGGTAAATCTACATTGCACTCCCTCCAAGGAAATTATATCTTTCCTATCGTGTTGTGGCCAGACTGAACACAGTACTCCAAGTATCAGGGCTTTGTAAATCTGTATCATAAATTTTACCCCCTTGTATTCTAGTTCGCTAGATATAAAAGGCTAGCATTCCACTAGCCTTTTTGATTATTTTCTGTAGCTGTCCATGACAGTTTAACTATGTACATACATAGAGCCCGAGTCTCTTTGGACCTCCATTGTTTCTAACTTTTCACCATTTAAAAATCTTAATTTTCAAAAGTTCCCATCCTTTACGTAAACATACAATGAAACAAATGGCATTAAAGAATAATGGAAAAAGTGTTCATAGCACACAGTAATTTCATTTCTCAAATATGAAAATGGGATAATTCACTTGAGCACAAACATCTGGGCTGACGCTCCCAGTGCAGTGCTGAGGGAGTGCTGCACTGTCGAAGGTGCTGTATGCTCAGGTGGACGTAAAAGATCCCACGGCACTATTTTGAAGAAGAGCAGGGGAGTTTGCCCCAGTGTCCTTGGACCAAAATTTATCCCTCAATCAACATCACTAAAACATATTATCTGGTCATTATCACATTGCTGTTTGTGGGAGTTTCCTGTGCACAAATTGGTTGCGTTTCCTACATTACAACAGTGACTACACTTCAGAAAGTACTTCATTGGCTGTAAAGCGTTTTGGGACGTCCTGAGGTGCTGTTATAGTTATAGCACTGTTAAAATAAATTTGTACAACAGAGCTCCAAAATTGATTAAAAAGCTTTTACAGATTCTTCTAAATAAATGCATTATGCTTATTAAAAAGCTATTACAGATTCTTCTAAATATATGTATTATGCTTATTTCCTGCAAAGGTGTGAAGGGTTAAGAACAAATGTTACTGCTGTACAACTTTAAAAAGACACATATATACACATACATTCAACACAGAGAACAGGATTTCGATTACCACAAACACCTGATTTGAAACCCCAGCGTATAACTTTAGTTCAAAACCTGTAAAAGCTGAATAAAGTGAAAAGACCACTGGGGAATTACATCCGAAGCGTTTAAGTTTTTGGAAGGCAGAAACAGCGTTTTTAGTCTTCTCTTTTAATTAAAGCGAGTTTGCAACCGATCCTACCGGCGGCTGATAGTTACAACAAGCACAGAAAGAGGAGAAGGAAGGGGGGGGGGTTGTAGTAAAAAAAAAGGTGGAGAAGAGAAAAAAGGGGTGGGGGGGGGAAATAAATAAATGCACAAACATCTTGAGAGATTGCATGTGTGGCCTGCAGCAATGATGCACTCACCCAGACGCGGCATGACGGCCCCGAGGAACTGCTCGTCCTCCTGGTAGTGGTTCTCCTGCAGGGCCTCCAGCAGCTTGTGCAGGACATCCTGCGGCACTTTGCAGCCCGTCCCCTTCAGCTCGGCGAAGCGGCTCAGCCGAAAATTCTTGTCCAACTCGTAATTCTCCGGATTGAACGTTTCTCTCACCGACATGATGAGATATTGTGGAGCGATCGACAGACGTTCGCGCGCATGTAATGAGATTTAAAAAAAAAAATAATATATCTATATATATATATATCTATATATTTTGTTGGAACAAAAAAAAAAGCAAGCCTCCTTTAAAGAAAATGTCTCTCTCCTCTCTCTGTGTGTGTGTGTGTGTCCTGCTGCCGGCCGTGTGAGGGGAGAGGGACAGCGGGAAGGTTAGCGCGCCGCGCCGCGCCGCGCCGTGCGCTGCAGGGTTAACCCGGCCGCTGTGGTTTATTATATTTTTTAACCCTCTCTCTCTCACACACACACACACACACGATGGCGGCGCTTTCGATGTTTAACCCTCTCGATGGCGGGGCCGGGCTTCTTTTCTCTCTCTCTCTCTCCTTACCTTCGATCCGCGCTAAAGGGGAAAGCGCCCACAGGCCCGCGCGCGCCACACACACACACAGAGGGAGGGAGACGGCGCGCATGCGCGGCCGGCGTGTCTCGCTCGCTCTCTCTCTCAGCCAGCCAGCCAGCGAGGCCGCAGTGCGCATGCTCACTCAGGCATGCCAGCGAGGCGCCGCGGCGCATGCTCCACTCAGGCCGATCGTCTCCGGCACATGCGTGTGGTCGGTAGGCGCTGAAAGTCGGAGAAGACGAGGGAGCTGGAGCTGCGCGTGCGTGTCAGACGGGCGCTGACTGGCTGAGGGAGGGAGGGAGGGAGCTTCCCGCTTGAGCGCGCACGGCAGACGCTAACTGACTGCTGAGGGGAGCTCTCTCGTTCGTGACTGACTGACTGAGCTCTCTCGCCCTTTCTCAAGAATGCGGGTGAGCTTGAGCAACTGACTAACTTGAGCTAGCTGGAGTTGCGCACGCGCGACAAGGCCGCCGCTCGCTCGCTCGCTGACTGACTGAGCGAGCGAGCGAGCGCGCTCTGTTTCTGACGCATGCGCCCAGCGAGCGCAGGCGGGCACTAACTAACTAACTAACTAACTGACTGACTGAGCGAGAGCGGTCGGGCTGCGCACGCGCGGCAGGTAGCCGCCAGCTGGAGCCCGCCCCCTTTTCACGCGCCCGTTCAGTTGAGCGTTCAAAAGAAAATAAGTCATTCGGCGCCCAGACGCTGACCAGCGCGGAGGGCAGGTACCGCGCTGTGAGCTGCGGCGCCCCCTGACCAAGTGCTCGCAATTCCTCTCACACACACATCTAATATATACACACACATATAATGTGGGAATACCGGGGGAAGGAAAGTTATTTTTTTTTATGTGAGTGCCCGATTGACGGTCCTTTTAAATCTAGCAAATGGCGCCTTTTATTCCTTTCCCCCCTCCCCTTTAAGAGGCTATAAACAAAAAAAATTAAAGGGGTTGACGCAATTGCATTTAAAGCAATACGCTTTTCTTGTGCTACATAAATAGGACAACTCTGCTGTGCTGTGCTGTGTGCGTTTATATCCTGTGCCAGCGACAGACGCGCCCCTTTGGCCGAGAGCCGGTCCCTGCACTCTTGAAGGGATCGTCCCTTTGTACCCGCAGAGCACGTGTTTGTTGTCGGCACATCTCTTTTTTTTTAAAAAGACTTTTTTTTAAAAAAAACTGCACTCCAGTTATTATTTACTCAAACCCTTCACAAAAGGTGGTAATGGGCGCTCCATAAATAAAAGTTGATTACTTTTAAATTTTGATGCGTTCTAACTTTTTTAAATTGAAAGTGTGTGGTGCCTTCACTAGTTGAGGAACTCCAAGCGCACCTGTCCTGTAAAAGGGCCAGTGATGGACTGATAGTTTATTTTTGTGGTTTCTTAAAATTAGCACTGCTTGTTGTGCAATCAGTTTTTTTTTTAAACGCAGTAGTAGCTAAATATAAACTTGGAATCATCCAATGGTTACATCACAGAAGGATGCCATTCGGTCCGTCGATTCAGCTATTCAAAGGTTTGATGGCCAATTAAGACAATATATAAACACTACTTGCAGCACAATAGGGCACCATTCAGCCTGTTGTGACTGGGCTGGCGCTTTGTCATGTAATTGCATAGTTTTTTATGTTTAACTTTGGACTGAGAAGTTTTTTAAAAATATTTTTGAGGGAAAAAACGGTTCCCAGTTTGGCAACTTAATATTATAATTCTCATCCTTGTTTTCAAATCCCGCCCCACCCCGCCCCGGTCTTCCTCTCCGCCCGCCCCCCCCCCCCCCCCCCCCAGGGCCAGTCTTCCCTTCCCCCACCCCCCCGTCTTCCCTTCCCCCACCCCCCCGTCTTCCCTTCCCCCACCCCCCCGTCTTCCCTTCCCCCACCCCCCCGTCTTCCCTTCCCCCACCCCCCCGTCTTCCCTTCCCCCACCCCCCCGTCTTCCCTTCCCCCACCCCCCCGTCTTCCCTTCCCCCACCCCCCCGTCTTCCCTTCCCCCCCCCGTCTTCCCTTCCCCCCCCCCGTCTTCGCTTCCCCCCCCCCCCGTCTTCCCTTCCCCCTTCCACCCCCTGTCTCCCTTCCCCCCCTCTGTCTCCCTTCCCCCCCTCTGTCTCCCTTCCCCCCCTCTGTCTCCCTTCCCCCCCTCTGTCTCCCTTCCCCCCCTCTGTCTCCCTTCCCCCCCTCTGTCTCCCTTCCCCCCCTCTGTCTCCCTTCCCCCCCTCGGTCTCCCTTCCCCCCCCTCTGTCTCCCTTCCCCCCCTCTGTCTCCCTTCCCCCCCTCTGTCTCCCTTCCCCCCCTCTGTCTCCCTTCCCCCCCTCTGTCTCCCTTCCCCCCCTCTGTCTCCCTTCCCCCCCTCTGTCTCCCTTCCCCCCCTCTGTCTCCCTTCCCCCCCCTCTGTCTCCCTTCCCCCCCCCTCTGTCTCCCTTCCCCCCCCTCTGTCTCCCTTCCCCCCCCTCTGTCTCCCTTCCCCCCCCTCTGTCTCCCTTCCCCCCCCTCTGTCTCCCTTCCCCCCCCTCTGTCTCCCTTCCCCCCCCTCTGTCTCCCTTCCCCCCCCTCTGTCTCCCTTCCCCCCCCTCTGTCTCCCTTCCCCCCCCTCTGTCTCCCTTCCCCCCCCTCTGTCTCCCTTCCCCCCCCTCTGTCTCCCTTCCCCCCCCTCTGTCTCCCTTCCCCCCCCTCTGTCTCCCTTCCCCCCCCTCTGTCTCCCTTCCCCCCCCTCTGTCTCCCTTCCCCCCCCTCTGTCTCCCTTCCCCCCCCTCTGTCTCCCTTCCCCCCCCTCTGTCTCCCTTCCCCCCCCTCTGTCTCCCTTCCCCCCCCTCTGTCTCCCTTCCCCCCCCTCTGTCTCCCTTCCCCCCCCTCTGTCTCCCTTCCCCCCCCTCTGTCTCCCTTCCCCCCCCTCTGTCTCCCTTCCCCCCCCTCTGTCTCCCTTCCCCCCCCTCTGTCTCCCTTCCCCCCCCTCTGTCTCCCTTCCCCCCCCTCTGTCTCCCTTCCCCCCCCTCTGTCTCCCTTCCCCCCCCTCTGTCTCCCTTCCCCCCCCTCTGTCTCCCTTCCCCCCCCTCTGTCTCCCTTCCCCCCCCTCTGTCTCCCTTCCCCCCCCTCTGTCTCCCTTCCCCCCCCCTCTGTCTCCCTTCCCCCCCCCTCTGTCTCCCTTCCCCCCCCCTCTGTCTCCCTTCCCCCCCCCTCTGTCTCCCTTCCCCCCCCCTCTGTCTCCCTTCCCCCCCCTCTGTCTCCCTTCCCCCCCCTCTGTCTCCCTTCCCCCCCCTCTGTCTCCCTTCCCCCCCCTCTGTCTCCCTTCCCCCCCCTCTGTCTCCCTTCCCCCCCCTCTGTCTCCCTTCCCCCCCCTCTGTCTCCCTTCCCCCCCCTCTGTCTCCCTTCCCCCCCCTCTGTCTCCCTTCCCCCCCCTCTGTCTCCCTTCCCCCCCCTCTGTCTCCCTTCCCCCCCCCTCTGTCTCCCTTCCCCCCCCCTCTGTCTCCCTTCCCCCCCCTCTGTCTCCCTTCCCCCCCCTCTGTCTCCCTTCCCCCCCCTCTGTCTCCCTTCCCCCCCCTCTGTCTCCCTTCCCCCCCCCTCTGTCTCCCTTCCCCCCCCCTCTGTCTCCCTTCCCCCCCCCTCTGTCTTCCCTTCCCCCCCCCCTCTGTCTCCCTTCCCCCCCCTCTGTCTCCCTTCCCCCCCCTCTGTCTCCCTTCCCCCCCCTCTGTCTCCCTTCCCCCCCCTCTGTCTCCCTTCCCCCCCCTCTGTCTCCCTTCCCCCCCCTCTGTCTCCCTTCCCCCCCCTCTGTCTCCCTTCCCCCCCCTCTGTCTCCCTTCCCCC
>NC_091989.1:5656080-5808698 GCF_044704955.1 Pristiophorus japonicus | reverse complement strand
CCCGCCTCCTCCCAACTCTTTTGGGGGAACAAAATAGACATTAGATCAAGTGCCCCCCCGATCTGGGGGACACTCCAGACACTTAACTGCCCCTTTTTCTAATACATGTTTTTTTTTTTTAATTTTGGGGGGCATTGACACCATATATTTTACAAGTGCCCCCTATAAAAGGGGAGGGGGACACTAAGAACCCAGCAATTAAAACAAATTAAACTTTAAAACAAATAAAATCAAATTAAAATTTGGTTGCCGGGGGTGACGATGCACTCCAGTCCCTCTGGCGCCCACCTCTCTCGGAAGGCCGCGCGCGCCTCCTCCTCCCAAGGATTAGTGCTGGGGCCTCAGCTGTTTACAATCTATATTAATGACCTTTATGAAGGAACCGAATGTAATGTATCCAAGTTTGCTAATGATACAAAGCTGGGTGGGACAGTAAGCTGCGAATAGAACAGAGTGCAAAGGGATATAAATAAGACTGTGCTGGAAATCTCAGTGGGTCAGGCAGCATCTGTGGAGAGAGAAACAGAGTCAACTTTTCGGGTCGATGACCCTTCTTCAGAACTTCGTCGACCTGAAACGTTGACTCTGTTTCTCTCCACACAGATGCTGCCTGACCCACTGAGATTTCCAGCATTTTCTGTTTTCATTTCAGATTCCAGCATCCGCATCATTTTGATTTTGATATAATTAGACTAAATGAGTGGGCAGTAAGGTGGCAGATGGAGTATAATGTCGGGAAATGTGAGGTTATTTACTTTTGTAGGAAGAATAGAAAATCAAATTTTTTTTAAAATGGTGAGAAACTTTTAACTGTTGGCGATCAGAGAGATTATGGTGCAAGAAAGACAAAAATCTAGCGCACAGGTTGCATAGAATGGGCCTATATGCTTGAGTTTAGGTGATCTCATTGAAACATGTAAGATTCTGAAGGGGTTTGACAGGGTAGATGCTGAGACGTTGTTTCCCCCTGGTTGGAGAGTATAGAACTAGGGGCATAGTCTCAGGATAAGGGGTAGTTCATTTAAATCCCAAAATGAGGAGGAATTTCTTCACTCGGTTGTGAATCTTTGGAATTTCCTACCCCAGAGGATTGTTGATGCTGTGTCTTTGAATATATTCAAAGCTGAGATAGATTAATTTTTGGACTGTAGGGGAATCAAGGGATATGGAGATCGGGTGGGAAAGTGGAGTTGAGGACGATGATCAGTCATGTTCTTATTGAATCGCGGGGCAGGCTCGAGGGCAGTCTGGCCTACTCCTGCTCCTAATTCTTATGTTCTTATATTCTATCTCCTCTGTAACCTCCTCCAGCCCTACAACCAATGTTCCCTCTAAGCTCTGCCAATTCCATGCAGGCCAAGACTGGCTTTTCAAATGTGAGAATTTGCACGTGTGCGAAATTTTAAATGGACTATGCAGCCCGTTAAAGGGACCATGCACCCAAAAAAAGTTAGGGGGACCATTGCCTTCAACCCTCTGAGATATCTACGCGCCTCCAATCCTGGCATCTTGCGCATCCCCGATTTATAATCGCTCCACCATTGGTGGCCGTGCCTTCAGCTGCCTTGGCCCCAAACTCTGGAATTCTTGCCCTAAACCTCTCTGCCTCTCAACCTTTCTTTCCTCCTTTAAGATGCTCCTTGAAATCTACCTAGCTTTTGGTCATCTGTCCTAATACCTCCTTATGTGGCTCAAATTTTGTTTGATACCGCTCCTGTAGAGTGCCATAGGATGTTTAACTATATTATAGGCGCTATATAAATGCAAGTTGTTGTAGGTAAAGTTTTTCTAGTTTTCTTCCATCATTCAGCAAAAAAAATCAGTAGCTTTGCAGTTATAACCCCCTCCTAAGAAATGTAAGACTTTGTAAATAGTCATACAAGTCAGAGTCACATCTAAATTTACCACAATACTTAGACCTACATAATCTCAAGAGAATGAAGGTATACCTTGCTGGTATGCAGGATGAAAAAGCCCCTTTGTATCCTGGGAGATCTACCACTGTGCTCTTCTCTGATTGAAGAAAATAGCTAAATAGCTACCTTCACCCTTCAAGGAGAACATTTACCTACACAATTCTTCAGTGGTATATCCTACCTAGACACAAGGATATTCAAAAAGACAGAGGTAAAATGGAGATGGTAGATGCTGGAAATCCAAAAGAAAAACAAAGTGCTGAAGAAAAAGGTCAAACATCATCTGAAAGAGAAAATAGGTTAATGTTTCGGATGGGATTCTTCATCGGACCTGTTTCTTGATCATACAGATTTACTGTCATTGAACAACCAGAATTGAAAAGTTTTAAATTATCCTTTTTATTTCATACATGGGATCCATTGCCGGCGAATGAGGGAAGATTGACTGTTTATGTAAATCAGTATTGGAGTCATTTACATATGTTAACATGTAATTAGGAAAGAATTTAAAAAGTAAAATCGTTCTCTTCAGCTCAGTGGTCTTGTATGCCTCCTTTCTATAAAAATGTAGAGTTGATCTTGGATCACACAAGTGAAAGACTGTATTGTACCTTTGAATTACAGCTCCTGTAAATTGGTCATTTATCCAGCTCTACAACAAATGCTGCATCACAAATAAAATATTACACACTTGCAATTTTTAAGGGAATTGTGCCGGATGTACTTTGTTTCTGTACCACCCAAAAATACATTCTTCATGAATGCTGTGAAATCTTAGAAAATAATCAGGAGAAAGTTTAGAAACTATTTGAACAATCATATCTAAAAAATGTTTTTGATGTTGACTGCATTATATGACAGCATCTTTCAATGCATTCCATTACATCACTATCATTCTGAGACATTGCTACCTGTTTTTGCTCTGTTGGTATAAAATAAATATATACATGTAGACCCCACCCTGTTAGAGACAAAAATACAGTTAAGGTACTTTCTGTTCAAATATTTTTCACCTGAAAATATGTCACAGAAACTCGTGTCTTAGAACTGTAACGCTGCTCACTCTTACATGCACCAGATGGCACTGTGATGTGTGTTGGAAGATAATCAATAAATTAAATGGAACAGTGCTTTCACTTACCACTTTCCTCTTTAAGTCGTAGGCATACAGACTGAGAAAGAGCTCTGCTTTCACCGGCAGTTTATCTGCATTGTAAACCTTCAACTTAATCATTGGCCGATCGCACTTAAAGGAGCAATCAACTGCTGTAAAAATACCTTTGCAGGTAGAGATTTCCTCTCATCGTGATGTGGTCAGTGACATCATAAACATGGTGGAAGATTCCCTCTGTTGAGTGGCAGCCCCATCCGCCCACCAAAGAACATCGGCCCACCAAATAAATGTAGGAAAAAAATATAAGGCCTCCCAAATAGGCTGAATAGAATAGACAATAAGAGAGGAAAAACAAAACCGAGGAAAATAGATTCACTTGTTTATCCCTATATACATAAGTACATCATCATACCATCATCATCATAGGCAGTCCCTCGAAACAACTGCACCTAAAAAGGATGAGTTCACAGGCGTTTCAATGAAGGACCCAAACTACATCCTGAAGGGTGGAAGATGCCTGCGCGTGGATATTTTTAACGTGGGGTGGGTGGCCATTGCACACCAGCCACCACATGGGCTTGATAGAGCTAGGTCTAGGTCCAGTGGATTACCCAAGACCAGCTCTGCTGCACGGACCTAGTGCGCACACGTATCACAGTGTGGACTGGTCCATGCTGCCCCGAGCCCCGAACTCGCGCCTCCCCTGGGCTCCGATCACGGCCCTCTACAGTCTCTCGCCACTCCTGCTGTACCTGCCCACGCTCCAATCACCGACCTGGATCTTGATGATGTCACTCTTCACAGCCATCGCCCTCCTGCACCAACTCGCGCTGCACCCTGCAGTGGCCTCCACGCTGCCCATGGCCGCCGCTCGCCGCTCCTTTTGTAGCCCCGACCTGCCGCTGATACTCAGTACTCCTCCATGGGCATCCATGAGACACTGTGGGCCATCAGTAGCTGCAGAATTATAGTCCACCACAATCTGTAACCTCATGGCCAAGAATATTCCTCGCTCTCCCATTACCATCAATGGTGATGGAGGAGTCTGCTCTGTGGGACAACTTTCCCAATTTTGGCACAAGACCACAGATGCTAGTGAGGAGGACTTTGCAGGGTCGACAGAATGCCTTTGTCGTGTCCGATGCTGGGTGATCCGTCTGGATTTATTCTTCTTATTGTTTTTTGTAACAGTTCATACAACTGAGTGGCTTGCTGGGCTATTTTAGAGGGCAGTTAAGAGTCAGCCACATCGCCATTGGATCTAGAGTCACATATAGGCCAGACCGGGTGAGGGCAAATTTCCTTCCCTAAAGGGCATTAGTGACAATCCAGTTGTTTCATGGTCGTCATTACTGATACTAGCTTTTTATTTCAGATTTATTTAATTAACTGAATTTAAATTCCCAGCTACTGTGGCCCAATTTGAATTCAAGTCTCTGGATTATTAGTTCAGGCTTCTGGATTACTAGTCCGCTATGCTGCCATACTTCTATGTTGTTACCATGCCTTTAAATTGATGTTGCAGTCTCATTATTTTGATAGTTGAGGTGACATAAGAAATAGAACACAATAAATACGCTTAGCTTCAACTAAGATGCAAGCACAGTGGTAGGATTTGACAAATCTTGTTGCCTACCAAATATCTAATCTTGCTTGCACACCCCAGGTCCACAATGCAATCTAGTAAACCAGCATGTAATGTCCTGCCCCCAATGATTACTGGCTGATATTAAAGAATGAGAGTAGAAATACTTATTTCCAACCTTGAAAAAAGTGAAATGTCAGAATGGAAATACATTTTCCCACAAGCTCTGGTGCATTTGAATAAGTTATTTGGTGTTGAAAAGATGAGATTTTGAGAGTTTTTAATGGCACAGATAATGGTTGTGTCTTTAAATTTCACTTTACATGTCTGATTTTAAATTCCAAATAGGTTTTCCATACAGTTTGCCCTTCGGTTTTTGCTGATGTTTCTATTAGCATAGGGTTTCTCTGACGGCTTTTAGTAGAGGTTACAAAAAATCAATTTCTTCCACTGTGTCATTCCAGAGAATTGTTATTGTTCCTCACGTTGCTCTTCATATTGTTTCATTCATTATCAGTAAATGTCACCACAAGGGAACAACGCAGTGATTTGCTGTAATCTGTAATAGAATATGCCTAAAAAGTCATTCTTTTGTGGAGCTGGTATAACAAAGGGAGCCAAGGATGTCAATAAACGACACCTGAAGAGAGAATAAGGTATTACATTGCATTCTCACTGAAAGAAAAGGACCGAGGAAGATGGGTACAGAGTTTCCTTTTTTAAACTAGTAGTCGGGGCGGATTTTGACTTTGTACGATAGTGTAAGACAGGTGATAGTGAATTGGCAGCTTGTCCCCATTTGTATTTCCATTGACTTCAATTTGTTTGTTGCTTGTACTTAACCAGGAAATTAGAATGGCATAACATGATATAAGAACATCAGAAATGGGAGCAGGAATAAGCCATACGGCCCCTCGAGCCTGCTCCGCCATCTTCGACCTCAACTCCACTCCCTACCGCTATATCCCTCGATTCCTTTAGTGCCCAAAAATCTATCGATCTCTGTCTCAAATATACTCAACGACTGACCAGAAAAATAGGCCCATTCTTCTCAAACTCTCCTCGTAGGACGGCCCTCTCATCCCAGAAATCAATCTAGTGAACCTTTGTTGCTCTCCCTCTTGGGCAAGTATATCCCGCCTTCGATAAGGAGACCAAAACTGCACAGTACGCCAGGCCCTAGGTTGTGTATGCAATAACTGTTAGACTGAGTACTGTTTAACTCCAAGAGGTATAACCTTGGCTCTGCTTTATTAAGGCCCAAAGTGACTAATATACAAATGGCTGGTCTTTTATACTTGGGCTGCACACACGTGCGTGCAACCCAATGGCCTCCAACAGTGACGCCATCTAGTGGCTAGTGATCCCAAAAGTACATACATGACAATACCCCACACTGAGATATTAACACAGTCTTTTACAAATTGAGACGGTCCGGTGTTTTACGCTCCCGGGTTGACCGTCTCAGTTCAACTCCAGCCTTGGGTGAGTGTTCAGAGTCTGTTGTGACTGGTGGCTGACCTGGTGGGAGTGGCAGTGGCAATGGCCATGTCAGGGATTGAAAGTCCATTTTCATTGAACATGTCAGTGATTGAAAGTCCCGACTCACTGATGACCACTGAGTCCTCTGATGACTGGGGATGGTTGAATGGTCATCGACTGTCTCTTCCTCCGACTGATCCGGTTCGTCTGTGTGCCGCAGGTTTGTCTAATCCATATGTTTCCTGCATGTTTGCCCATTTTTGAGCTTGACAATAAATACTCTGTTGCCCGCCTTGGCCATGACAGTACCAGCGATCGACTTGGGACCCTGACCATAATTCAGAACATATACAGGATCATTCACAGAAATATTGTGTGACACGGCTGCGTGATCGTGATACCCTTGCTGACTTTGTCTTCTATATTCGACATGATTATTCAAGTCAGGGTGTACAAGAGATAGCATGTTCTTGAGACCTCTCCATCATTAGTTCAGCAGGCGAGACCCTGGTAAGCATGTGTGGTCTTGTCCTGTAACTAAGCAGTATGCATGGCAGGTGGGTCTGCAGTGACTCTTGGGTTACTTGCTTCATACTCTGCTTGCCCATTGGATGCAGGTTTGAATGGTGCTGACCTTACATGTTTGATACCATTGAGTTTCATGAACTCTTGAAACTCCTGACTGGTGAAGCACGATCCGTTATCGCTAACAACGATGTCAGAAAGACCATGTGTCGCGAATATGACACTGAGATTCTCAATGGTAGCTGTGGATGTGCTGGATGACATGATTATACACTGTATCCACTTCGAATATGCATCCACCACAACTAAAAACATCTCCCCCAGGAAGGGTCCTGAAAAGTCTTTGTGGGTCCTGGACCATGGCTTCGACGGCCATGACCACAGACTCAGCAGCGATTCCGCTGGTACTTTGCTGAGCTGCATGCAAGTGTTGCACTGACGCACACATGATTCCAGCTCAGAGTCAATTCCCGGCCACCATACATGAGACCTGGCGATGGCTTTCATCATTACAATGCCGGGATGTGTGCTATATAGCTCACATACAAATTTCTCTCTTCCTTTCTTGGGCATAACAACACGATTGCCCCACAGTACACAATCCGACTGAATAGACAGTTTGTCTTTGCGACGAATGTGAGGTTTGGTCTCCTCGCACATTTGCTTGGGTATGGCAGACCAATCACCTTTGAGGATGTAACTCTTCGCCACCGATAAAATCGGGTCCTGGTTGGTCCAGGTCTTAACTTGTTGAGCCGTGACAGGGGTTCCTTTACTCTCAAAAGCATCCATAACTAACAATAGGTCTGCCGGTTGTGGCGTTTTCACCTCTGGTTTGGGCAATGGCAGACGGCTCAAAGCATTGGCACAATTCCCGGTGCAGGTCTATGGCGAATGACATAATCATAAGCAGATAATGTCAGCGCCCATCTCTGGATGCGGGATGAAGCATTGGTATTGATACCTTTGTTTCCAGAGAACAGTGAAATGAGCGACTTGCGATCTGTCTCCAGTTCAACCGAAGACCAAACAGGTACTGATGCATCTTTTTAACCCCATACACACAGGCTAGTGCTTCTTTCTCTACCATGCTATAGGCTCTTTCCACTTTAGACAAACTTTTTAAAGCATACGCGGCTAGTTGAAGTTTACCCGACTCATTAGCTTGTTGGAGTACGCAACCAATTCCATATGACGAAGCATCACAGGCCAATACTAAACGTTTACACGGGTCATAATGCACCAGCAGCTTGTTAGAGCAAAGCAGATTAGTGGCTTTCTCAAAAGCTCTGTCTTGAGACGCACCCCCACACCCAGTTGTCACCTTTTCTTAGCAGCATGTGCAGTGGTTCTAATAAGGTGCTCAATTTAGGTAGGAAGTTACCAAAGTAATTGCGTAGACCCAGGAACGAACGCAGCTCCGTCACATTCTGCGGCTTGGGTGCATTCGTGATGGCCTTGATTTTCGCGTCCTTGGGCCTGATGCCGTCAGCAGTAATTTTCCTTCCCAGGAATTCAACCTTTGGTGCCATGAAGACGCATTTCGAGTGTTTCAGTCTGAGTCCCACTTTGTCCAGACAATGTAGGACCTCTTTCAGGTTGTTCAGATGTTCCTCAGAGTCATGATCTGTGATCAGGATGTTATCTTGGAACACGACGGTTCTGGGAACAGACTTCAGTAGACTCTCCGTGTTCCTCTGAAATATTGCTACAGCCGAGCGAATTCCAAAAGGGCACCTGTGATAAATAAACATTCCTTTATGCGTGTTCATGCACATAAGTCTCTTCGACGTCTCGACCAGCTCCTGCGTCATGTAGGCTGACGTCAAGTCCGGTTTGGTGAACAACTTCCCCCCGGCTAGCATTGCAAACAAGTCATCAGCCTTCGGTAATGGGTACTGATCCTGTTTCGAAACCCTGTTGATTGTAGCCTTGTAGTATCCACAGATTCTGACTGCCATCTCTTTTCAGCACATGAACAATGGAGCTGGCCCATTCATTAAATTCAACCGGTGATATGATCCCTTCACGCTGGAGTCTGTCCAGTTCAATTTCGACCTTCTCCCTCATCATATACGGAACTGCCCAAGCTTTATGATGGACGGGTCTTGCATCCGAATCCACTTGGATCTGCACCTTGGCTCCCGTGAAGTTGCTAATGCCTGGTTCGAACAGCGAGGGGAACTTGCTCAGTACTTGGGCACATGTATCTTCCTCCGATGACAACACCTTGATGTCGTTCCAGTCGCATCTGATTTTTTCAAGTCAGTTCCTGCCGAACAGCATTGGGCCATTGCCTGGGACAATCCATAGCGGTAACTCGTGAACTGCACCGTCATACGACACTTTAATTGTGGCACTGCCAATCACCGTTATGAGTTCTTTGGTGTACGTGCATAACTTGGCATTGACTGGACTCAGCCTGGGCCTCACAGCCTTAGTATGCCACAACTTGTCGAATGCCCTCTGGCTCATTATTGATTGACTCGCCCCCGTGTCCAGTTCCATCGATATCGTCACCCCATTAAATTTCACGTTGACATTATCGGTTTGCTCTTAGTTAGGAACGAGTACAGTCCATACACTTACTCCTCTGGTATCTCGGATTGCATATCCGGATCCTGCTAGTCTGATCATCATCCTCCACGTGGTGTGTCGCAGCACGCTTGCTCATCTGCAGATACTTGCATTGGAGATGCCCCACTCTCAGACAGCCTTTGCAACTATATTGCTTAAATCGGCACTGCTAGTGCTGGTGATTTCCCCCACAATGCCAACACGGAGAACTCGGATGCATTCCTACTGGCGGACTTTGGGCAGCCACAGGTTTTGCATACGCAGTCGGGTAGGCCCTGCCATGTGCCGCTCTGCCGAACACTGAATCAATCATATTTACAGTACTTGCCAAGTTTCGATTTTTCACTGATGTCTGCTTTAGACTTCTATCCGTCGTCATGCATGACTGAGCGATCGTGATATCCCTGTTCAAGACCAACATCTCCACCGCCAGTAGTTTACACAGGATCACCTCATGGTTGATGCCAATTACAAAGAAGTCCCGCAGCCCTGAACTTACACAGTCCCGCTAGACGTCTCAGGTCAGCAACGAATTCCACCGCATTCTGGCCTTCTAAGTGAACGTGTGTATAAAATTTGTATCTCGAGATGATGATGCCTTCGTCTGGCTTAAGGTGGTCCTGTACCAGTGTACACACTTCTTCATATGTCTTCTCTGTTGGACTCACAGGCAGGAGTAGATTCTTTATCAGATCATAAATATTTGGACCGCAAACTGTGATGAACACCGCCAGGCGCCGATCTGCGTCGCCGACCTCCTCCATTTTGTTGGCCACGAAGAACTGGCTCAAACGGCTCACAAAGTCTGCCCAATCTTCTCCTTCCACAAATCACTCCAACTGTCCAATTGTGCTCATTTTTGCATGCAAAGGTTCTTGTTGCCTCGTCGCCAAATGTTGTGTATGCAATAACTGTTAGACTGAGTACTGTTTAACTCCGAGGTATAACCTTGGCTCTGCTTTATTCCCAAAGTGACTAATATACAAAATGGCTGGCCTTTTATACTTGGGCTGCACACACATGCGTGCAGCCCAATGGCCTCTAACAGTGACGCCATCTAGTGGCTAGTGATCCCAAAAGTACATACATGACACCCTATATAATTGCAACAAGAGTTCGTTACTCTTATACTCCAAACCCCTTGCAATAAAGGCTAACATACCATTTGCCAATATTAGTTTCTCACCTTTTTAAAAAATATATATATTTAGCTTTCCCATTATTCCTACCAAAGTAGATAATTTCACACGTCCCCCACATGATACTCCATCTGCCACCTTCTTGCTCAATCACTTAACTGGTCTATATCCCTTTGCAGCCACTTTACATCCTCCTCAGAGCTTACTTGCCTATCTAGCTTTGTATCACCAAACTGAAAGTAACTTAAGAGTGACTACTTCACTTGTTGACTCACAGTCATATTTCCCTTTGTTCCTTGTGCGGCATCTCCCCAAACAACTTAGCTGAGACAGGGAATTCATAAGGGGAGCATGGGTGTAAATCTGCGTCCTAACACAGCCTGTTACACCAAATCAATAGGCCTGATTTTAACTCCCGGTGGGAAGCCGGCAGAGTTGGAGGCCTGGCATATTTTAACTGCTGGGCTTCATTTGAATCCCGTCGGTCAGCTGCTTATCCGTTTCCAGTAGCAAGTGTCAGCTGCCAGGCGGGGGAGAGACGGAAATTGTGCTGCCCAAGGGCTGTCCATCGGCATCAGAAGGCGGCTGAATGAGGCAGATCAGGGAGGGGAGAGGGGTGGCGGTGGAGCCCGGGGCAGCAGAGGCCTGCACTTTCCTCGTGGGGCCCGGAAGAGCACTCCTGTTCCTTCAGACCCCATTGTACCTGGCTTCCCCACAGGTGCACCTGGCAGTGCGGCCGCCCCGCTCAGGGGTGAGTTGAAATGGTGGTGATGGTCCCAGGTAAATCACAGAACCAGGATTGCATTCATCAGTGAGGTTCCCCACCGGCCGCCTCATCCATTGTCGAAACTGAGAATCAGGAATCAGCGGGAACGGCACAGGAAACACAGCCGCTTCATTTTAACTGCTCCCCGCTCCATTCCTGGTGAGTGGAGAGGGGTAAAATCGCCCTGAATATACCTTTTTTCCCTATCCTTTCTCAGCTGATTCCTGCTTTACATGTGTCGCCACTTAGGGTCTATAAATTCTATTTTGTTAGCCTCCTGTAGGTACTGCTTCTTCATACACTCAGACAGATTAGGCAATGACTAGTTTTCAGAATATATATATTCATGGAGATAGTTTTGAAGGCCCTAATTATTGAATTTGGACTATTTAGATTTGCAGTTAGCTCCTGTCCTTTTAGTGACATCTCCAAATCATTTTTAATGGAGACGAGTTCAGAATCGGAACCTATCTTTTTGACTACCCGAAAGAACCTGCTTATCTGGTCCTCTACTGTTTTGCTGTAACGTTAACTGGGTATCATGTTCTGCATGACTATTGCAGCCACAAGAGTGAATATCACCATTACAGTGGATGGTTATGGGCTCCTTATACTAATTTGCATTAAGGCAAAATGGTTTTGGCTTTCCATCGATGCAAACTGTCCAGTGTAATTTGGATATGACCTCTTGTCACCAGCAGCTGGTGGTTAAATTCGATGACCAGCTGTTAACTAACATGAAAATTAACCACATGGGAGCATTTTAAACTTGATTTTGCACTGGGCTGCACTCAGAGGCATGGACGATTTACAGAAGACACCTCAAGTTGCTGGAGATATATCACCAACAATGTCTCCGCAAGATCCTGCAAATCCCCTGGGAGGACAGATGCACCGACATCAGTGTCCTCGTCCAGACTAACATCCCCAGCATTGAAGCACTGACCACAATCGATCAGCTTCGCTGGGCAGGCCACATGGTTCGCATGCCAGACACGAGACTCCCTAAGCAAATGCTTTATGCGGAGCTCCTTCGCGGCAAACGAGCAAAAGGTGGGCTATTGAGGGAGTGCAGCAAAGGTTCACCAGACTGATTCCCGGGATGGCAGGGTCTGTGGCTCTCGTATTGGACTGTTCAGCCACCAAAGAACTCACTTCACCAAAGAAGTCTTCCTCGATTCCGAGGGACTGCCTATGATGATGACTTAGAGTAGGTGTGAAGAAGCACTGAAAGATTACACCTCGTACCTCTTGCCTAATTGTGAAAAGTTGAGATAAAAACTTAACTCTATTTCTCTCTCCACATTTTAATGCTTCAGGTCTATGATATTACGTCAGAATTGGAAAAGGTTAGAGATGTAATAGGCTTTAAGCAAGTACAGAGACATTGAAAAGGGGTGAGGGGGAAGGAGGAAAGAACAAAAGGGAAGGTCAATGTTAGGGTGGAAGGCAGGAGAGATTAAATGACAAAAGCTCCATTTTAACTGTGCCCCGCTCCATTCCTGGTGAGCATGGAGGGTTAAAATCGCCCTGAATATACCTTTATCCTATCCTTTCTCATCTGATACCTGTGAAAATTCGATAGAGTCGAAGTTTGCAGACACAACTCAAGATGACAAATGTTACAACAGTGACTACACTCTAAAAGCACTTCATTGGCTGCAAAGCGCTTTGAGACGTCCAGTGGGCATGATAGGCACTATATAAATGCAAGTCTGTCTTTCTGTCTTTTATTAGTAATTGAATATAACAATGTATGACAGCGACTTGATTTCCCTCATGTATTGTGCTCAACTTTTACTCTGGTTGTTTTCCCTCATTGTTAATAACTTTTTCACCTGGTTATGAAAGAAGGTTATTGGTACACTCAGAATAAAGGATGAAGCTGAGTACTGTGTACAATGAGCAAGTGTGACCTTAGCTCCATTTATAAGACTCCAGAGTGCAGGTACCTTGTATATTCTGTGCTTATATTCTGTGCTCCTAAGGGATGCTGGGATCCCTTGGGACTCCAACAGGTGGGCCCTCTGGTGGTCAGGTGTCATGCAGGTTACAAAGGGTTAAATATATTACATCACTCCCCCATGAAGTCAACAGTACACATTTACAAAGTGAGACGATCTGGGGCTTTACGCTCCCTTGTCGATTGTCTTGGTACAAATGGGGGTGTGGGTGGGTTGGGCAGTTCTTCACTGGGCTGTTGGGCAGCCGGCCTTGCCCGGCTGCTGGGGATGATGAGTTCGGCTTCGTGGTCAACCATGATGTCAGTTGCCACTTATGTGTGTGTTGGAGGGTCAAAGTTGGTGGTGTCCTCTTCGGGTTGTTCGTAGCTGTTGATGAACACAACTTGATTTGGTCCAAATGTTTTCTGTGCGTTTGTCCATTGGCCAATTTGACCTGAAACACCCTACTCCCCTCTTTGGCTGTGATCATGCCAGCGAGCCATCTGGGACCATGTCCATAATTGAACACAAACACGGGATCATTGATCTCAATATCGGGTGACAAATTTACGTGGTCATGGTATACACTTTGTTAATGCCGCTTGCCCTCCTCATGATCATGGAGATCAGGGCAGACAAGAGAGAGCCTTGTTTTGAGCACCCTTTTCATGAGCAGCTCGGCTGGGGGAACCCCGGTGAGTGAATGGGGTCTGGTGCAGTAGCTGAACAGCACTCGGGACAGTCGGGTCTGCAGGGAGCCTTCCGACACACATTTCAAGCTTTGCTTGATGGTCTGAACTGCCCGTTCTGCCTGGCTGTTGGATGCGGGCTTGAACGGAGCAGATGTGACGTGTTTGATCCCGTTGCGGGTCATGAATTCCTTGAATTCAGCACTGGTGAAACACGGGCCATTATTGCTGAATAGGACATCAGGCAAGCCGTGCGTGGCAAACATAGCTCGTAGTCCTTCAATAGTGGCCAAGGACTTGATTACTGACATTATTGCACATTCAATCCATTTTGAGTAAGCGTCCATGACAACCAAAATCATTTTGCCTAGAAATGGGCCTGCATAGTCTACGTGGATCCTCGATCACGGTTTGGAGGGCCACGACCACAAACTTAGCGGTGCCTCTCTGGGTGCATTGCTCAGCTGAGAGCAAGTGTTGCACTGGCGCACGCATGACTCTAAATCTGAGTCGATGCCGGGCCACCACACATGGGATCTGGCTATGGCTTTCATCATTACAATGCCTGGGTGGGTGTTGTGCAGTTCACATATAAACGTATCTCTGCCTTTCTTGGGCAAGACCACACGATTGCCCCACAGCAGACAGTCCACCTGCAGGGACAACTCGTCTTTTCGTCTGTGGAACGGCTTAATCGCTTCCTGCTTCTCCACTGGGACACCGGACCAGCTCCCATGGAGGACAGTTTTTTACCAAAGACAGTAAAGGATCCTGGCTGGTCCAGGTCCTGATCTTGTGGGCCATAACGGGGGACTTCTCGTTCTCGAATGCCTCCATGACCATGAGCAAGTCCGCTGGCTGTGCCATTTGCAATGACATCCGACTGAGAGCATCTGCGCAGTTCTCTGTGCCCGGTCTGTGGCGGATTACATAGTTGTATGCTGACAGTGTGAGCGCCCATCTTTGGATGCGGGCAGAGGCATTAGTATTAATCCCTTTGCTCTCAGAGAAGAGCGATATGAGCGGCTTGTGGTCAGTTTCAAGCTCAAACTTGAGGCCAAATAAGTACTGGTGCATTTTTTTCACCCCGTAGACGCACGCCAGAGCCTCTTTTTCAATCATGCTGTAGGCCCTTTCGGCCTTGGACAAACTCCTGGACGCATAAGCGACCGGTTGCAAAATCCCCGATTCATTAGCCTGTTGTAACACACACCTGACCCCGTATGACGACGCATCGCAAGCTAGCACTAATCGTTTACAAGGGTTATACAGGACAAGCGGTTTGTTTGAACACAACAGATTTCTGGCTTTCTTAAAGGCAGCCTCTTGTGAATTCCCCATACCCAGTCGTCTCCCTTGCGCAGTAGCGCATGTAGAGGGTGGTGGGTTTGTCAGCCCTTTCTGACCTTGGCGGTTCGAATTGTCCCACTCCTTGGTTCTAGGGCTTGGAATTATTTAGGGGATGTGACAGACAACTGTTTGGTGCAAGAACAAATATTTTATTTAGAAAATAGCACACCACTAATTAACTTAATATCATATAACAAAATGTACAGAAAAAGGGGGAAAATGTATACACAACGGGTACAGAGGTTATGCAGTGGAAAAAACCCCACCTCCCACCACTACACTAACTAAGCTACGCTCTGAAATTGCAAGGACTAGGATTTCTCCACAGTTTAGACCAGTTGCACACTGTTGTCTCTCTCCTCAATCTTGTGGATTCTTTAGCTGGTTGCGGTGCCTTCGGTATTAGCACTGGTCGATGTTTTGATGGTAAATCAGTTTTTTCCTTGAGTCAGTGCTGGATGATTGTTGGTTTTTCAGTGACTCCGAGGCTGCTTGTTAGGTTCTTCTTGTTGAGTTGCGGTAACCTCGTGGGGCAAGTTCGATGTTTCAAAGCCAGAGTCATAGAGCCCAGAGTCAAAGTGCTTTTCCAGAGTGTTCTCGGGTGCGTTTCTTCAAAACTGTTTCAGCCCAAAAGTCACCACCTGAGTGCACAATTGATTTTTGATGACTGCTTTTGTGCGATTTTGGCAGGCTGATCAACTCTAATGTGATCCCTTTGTGAGAATTTTGGTGGGCTGATTGAGCATTAGCATGATACAAGATTCCCAAAGGTGTTGATGGGGTTTTCGAATGCTGCTGTTAGAAAGTAATCAGGTCTTGATACTGTCCACTGTGTGTTTTGCTGATGCCGGGGTTTTTCTGTATAGCCGTTTTAAGAACTATTAAAATATGTATGTATCTGGGTCCCTGGTAAGTTGGCTTTTGTTAGACTGCTAATGTCTAAACTCAATAGTTAAGGAGTCCCACGAATGACCGCAGTTCCGCCACATTCTGTGGTCGCAGCGCATTCTTGATGGCCTCCGTCTTGACGTCGGTGGGTCTGATGCTGTCCGCTGCAATTCTTCTTCCCAAGAACTCGACGTCCTGTGCCAGGAAAACACACTTCGAGCGTTTCAACCTGAGTCCCATGCGATCCAACCGACTAAAAACCTCTTCCAGATTCTTAAAGTCCCGATCTGTAACCAATATGTCGTCCTGGAAAACCACTGTGCAAGGAACCGACTTTAGCAGGCTCTCCATATTCCGCAGGAAGATTGCCGCAGCCGACCGAATCCCGAACGGGCACCGGTTGTAGATAAACAGACCTTTGTCCGTGTTGATGCAGGTGAGGGCTTTCGAAGACTTCTCCAGCTCCTGCGTCATGTAGGCCGAGGTCAGGTCCAGCTTGGTGAATGTCTTCCCTCCAGCCAGGGTCGCAAATAGGTCTTCTGCCTTGGGTAGCGGGTACTGGTCCTGCAGCGAAAAACAGTTAATTGTTACTTTATAATCCACACAAATTCTAACCGTGCCGTCTTCCTTAAGAAACATAGAAACATAGAAAATAGGTGCTGGAGTAGGCCATTCGGCCCTTCGAGCCTGCACCACCATTCAATAAGATCATGGCTGATCATTCACCTCAGTACCCTTTTCCTGCTTTCTCTCCATACCCTTTGATCCCTTTAGCCGTAACGACATCTAATTCCCTTTTGAATATGTCCAGCGAACTGGCATCAACAACTCTCTGTGGTAGAGAATTCCACAGGTTAACAACTCTCTGGGTGAAAAAATTTCTCCTCATCTCAGTCCTAAATGGCTTACCCCTTATCCTTAGACTGTGTCCCCTGGTTCTGGACTTCTCCAACATCAGGAACATTCTTCCTGCATCTAACCTGTCCAGTCCCGTCAGAATTTTATATGTTTCTATGAGATCCCCTTTCATCCTTCTAAACTCCAGTGAATAAAGGCCCAGTCAATCCAGTCTTTCCTCATATGTCAGTCCTGCCATCCCAGGAATCAGTCTGGTGAACCTTCACTGCACTCCCTCAATAGCAAGAACGTCCTTCCTCAGGTTAGGAGACCAAAACTGAACATAATATTCCAGATGAGCCTCACCAAGGCCCTGTACAACTGGAGTAAGACCTCCCTGCTCCTATACTCAAAACCCCTAGTTATGAAGGCCAACATACCATTTGCCTTCTTCACCGCCTGCTGTACCTGCAAGCCAACTTTCAATGACTGATGTACCATGACACCCAGGTCTCGTTGCACCTCCCCTTTTCCTAATCTGTTGCCATTCAGATAATATTCTGCCTTCATGTTTTTGCCCCCAAAGTGGATAACCTCACATTTATCCACATTATACTGCATCTGCCCTGCATTTGCCCACTCACCTAACCTGTCCAAGTCACCCTGCAGCCTCTTAGCATCCTCCTCACAGTTCACACCGCCACCCAGTTTAGTGTCATCCGCAAACTTGGAGATATTACACTCAATTCCTTCATCCAAATCATTGATGTATATTGTAAATAGCTGGGGTCCCAGCACTGAGCCCTGCGGCACCCCACTAGTCACTGCCTGCCATTCTGAAAAGGACCCGTTTATCCCGACTCTCTGCTTCCTGTCTGCCAACCAGTTCTCTATCCACGTCAGTACATTACCCCCAATACCATGTGCTTTAATTTTGCACACCAATCTCTTGTGTGGGACCTTGTCAAAAGCCTTTTTAAAGTCCAAATACACCACATCCACTGATTCTCCCTTGTCCACTCTACTAGTTACATCCTCAAAAAATTCCAGAAGATTTGTCAAGCATGATTTCCCTTTCATAAATCCATGCTGACTTGGACCGATCCTGTCACTGCTTTCCAAATGCGCTGTTATTGGATCTTTAATAATTGATTCCAACATTTTCCCCACTACTGATGTCAGGCTAACCGGTCTATAATTACCCATTTTCTCTCTCCCTCCTTTTTTAAAAAGTGGTGTTACATTAGCTACCCTCCAGTCCATAGGAACTTATCCAGAGTCGATAGACTGTTGTAAAATGATCACCAATGCATCCACTATTTCTAGGGCCACTTCCTTAAGTACTCTGGGATGCAGACTATCAGGCCCCAGGGATTTATTGGCCTTCAATCCCATCAATTTCCCCAACACAGTTTCACGCCTAATAAGGATTTCCTTCAGTTCCTCCTTCTCACTAGACCCTTGGTCCCCTAGTACTTCTGGAAGGTTATTTGTGTCTTCTTTCGTGAAGGCAGAACCAAAGTATTTGTTCAACTGGTCTGCCATTTCTTTGTTCCCCATTATAAATTCACCTGAATCTGACTGCAAGGGACCTACGTTTGTCTTTACTAATCTTTTTCTCTTCACATATCTATAGAAGCTTTTGCAGTCAGTTTTTATGTTCCCGGCAAGCTTCCTCTCATCCTCTACTTCCCCCTCCTAATTAAACCCTTTATCCTCCTCTGCTGAATTCTAAATTTCTCTCAGTCCTCAGGTTTGCTGCTTTTTCTGGCCAATTTCCCTTGTTATCCACGGTTGAGCCACCTTCCCCGTTTTATTTTTACTCCAGACAGGGATGTACAATTGTTGAAGTTCATCCATGTGATCTTTAAATGTTTGCCATTGCCTATCCATCGTCAACCCTTTAAGTATCATTCGCCAGTCTATTCTAGCCAATTCACGTCTTATACCATCAAAGTTACCTTTCCTTAAGTTCAGGACCCTAGTCTCTGTATTAACTGTGTCACTCTCCATCTTAATAAAGAATTCTACCATATTATGGTCACTCTTCCCCAAGGGGCCTCGCACAACAATATTGCTAATTAGTCCTTTCTCATTACACATCACCCAGTCTAGGATGGCCAGCCCCTCTAGTTGGTTCCTCGACATATTGGTCCAGAAAACCATCCCTAATACACTCCAGGAAATCCTCCTTCACGTATTATACCAGGACAATCGGACTGGCCCAGTCGTTGAATTCCACCGGTGCAATGATGCCTTCACGTTGCAGCCTGTCCAGCTCAACTTCCACTTTTTCACGCATCATGTACGATACCGCCCGTACCTTGTGGTGGATAGGTTGTGTACAGGGAACCAAATGGATCTGCACTTCCGCCCCCTGGAAGCTTCCAACACCTGGCTCGAACAATGATGGGAACTTGCTCAGAAACTGGGTACATGAGGCATCATCAACGGACAAAAGCGCTCGGACGTCATCCCAGTTCCAGTGGATTTTTCCCAGCCAGCTTCTGCCAAACAACGTGGGGCCATCCCCTGGCACAATCCACAGCGAGACTTCGTGTACTGCTCCGTCATAGGAGACTTTGACTTCAGCACTGCCAATTACAGGGATTAGTTCCTTGGTGTAAGTCCTTAGTTTGGTGTGAATGGGGCTGAGCTTGGGCCTTTGTGCCTTTATGCCCCACAGTGTGTCAAAGACCTTTTTACTCGTTATGGCCTTACTTGCCCCCGTGTCCAGTTCCATAGATACTGGAATACCATTCAGTTTAACTTTCAACATTATTGGTGGACATTTCGTAGTGAATGTGTGTACCCCGTACACTTCTGCCACCTCCGTATGAATCTCCAATTCAGCCTGATCCACAGTGGATCGATCTTCCTCTGCAACGTGGTGGTTTGCAGCTCGCCTGCACATTCGCTGGGGGGGTGTCCCATTGTTCTGCAACCATTGCACGCATAGTGCTTAAAGCGGCATCGATGGGGCCAATGATCACCTCCACAACGCCAACAAGGTGTTAACTGCCTCGCATTAACGATTGATGGCAGACTCTGGGTCAATTGAGGTCGGGCCACAGCAGCCGACGTGTACGTTCTGCCGTGTACATTTCTGCTCGAGACCGACGTTACTTTATGCACAGTACTGGCCGAAACTTCTTTACTCTGCAAAATCTGCTTAGTGTTGTCGCTGGTTGATATAAATGCCTGGGCTATTGTTATGGCTTTACTTAGATTCGGAGTTTCTACAGTCAACAGTTTGCGAAGGATTGTCTCATGTCCAATGCCCAGTACAAAAAAGTCTCTAAGCATTTGTTCTAGAAATCCCTCAAACTCACACTGTCCTGCGAGGCACCTTAGTTCGGCGATGTAGCACTTCTTGGCCCTCCGATCGTTGACACGTGTAGAACCGATACCTCGCCATCAAAATGCTTTCCTTAGGTGCTCCCGGACCAGCGTACACAATTCTTCGTAGGATTTCTCTGTCGGTTTTGCCGGGGCCAGGAGATTCTTCATGAGGCCATAGGTTGTTGCCCCACAGACAGTTAGGAGGATCGCCCTTCGTTTGGTAGCATTCTCGTCCCCTTCCAGCTCGTTGGCCACGAAGTATTGGTCGAGTCTCTCCACGAAGGCCTCCCAATCATCCTCTTCTGAGAACTTCTCCAGGATACCGACTGTTCTTTGCATTTTCGCGCGGTTGTACGTTACCTCGTCACCAATAATAAAGGATGAAACTGAGTACTGTGTACAATGTGCAAGTGTGACCTTAGTTCCTTTTATAAGACTCCAGAGTGCAGGTACCTCGTGGGTGGCCTGCTTATATACTGTGCTCCCAAGGGATGCTGGGATCCCTTGGGACTCCAACAGGTAGGCCCTCGGGTGGTCAGGTGTCATGCAGGTTACACAGGGTTAAATACATAACAGTTATAATGAAAAGTAGATGACTAAATAGAAAAAGAGCAGTGCTTCAGAAGAAATGTATTTGATGGGTGAATGTTTTTTCTCGCTCTGTGTTTTCTGATTTATAATAACGGGGTGTGATGGAAGTGGACGTGGGTTTGCGCCCGAGTGACTTCATGTGGTAACATCACCGGTCGCAGGAGTGCCAAGGGAAGACCAAGCGCTTCCTCTGAAAGTGCGAGGGAAACAACCTGGGCTGTTCTGGTATACCTCCTAGAAAACATACTGAACACCAAAAAAATCATTTAATAAAATTACCTTAAGGAAATACATTTTCAGTAATGATGTTATCTGTGCCAAAAAGACAGAACAAAATCTCTTCTCTTAGGCAGTCCCTCAGAGCCGACGATAACTTGCTTCCACACTAATATGAGTTCTCAGGTGACTGATGAGTCCAATGGAGGACAGGTGGGGCAGACGGTGGTTGAAGGGACGGGTGGGTGGGGTACTTGGGTTGCCGCGCGCTCCTTCCGCTGTTTGCGCTTGGTCTCTGCATGCTCCCGACGAAGAGACTCAAGGTGCTCAGCGCCTTCCCGGATGCTTCTCATCCATTTTGAACAGTCTTGGGCCAGGGATTCCCAGGTGTTTAAAGAGGCTTTGAGGGTGTCCTTGAAGTGTTTCCTCTGCCCACCTGGGGCTCGCTTGCCGTGTCGGAGCTCTGAGTAGAGCATTTGTTTTGAAAGTCAAATATCGGGCATGTGGACAATGTGGCCCGTCCATTGGAGCTGATCGAGTGTGGTCAGTGCTTCGATGCTGGGGATATTGGCCTGAGAGAGAACACTGATGTTGGTGCGCCTATCCTGCCAATGGATTTGCAGGATCTTGCGGAGGCAACGTTGGTGGTACTTCTCCAGTGCTTTGAGACACCTGCTGTACATAGTCCATGTCTCTGAAGCATATAGGAGGGCGGGTATCACTACTCCTCTGTAGACCATGAGCTTGGTGCCGGACATAATGGTCAAGAATTCACACACCTGCACCAAATGTTAGAGGTGCGTTATTGACAGGATGAGCTTATTTCATAGTTGGCATTTACCTGACAAAAACAAAATCAAGCTGAGGCTTTAAACAAGAAATTGATTAAAGATAATTAACAACAGCTGAAGAAGGACCTGTCCTTAAGAGGGTATCAGAAACTTGCGTTTTGAGGAAGGATAAACAAAGTTGACATGTTCCTTTGGGAAAGAGGAGGCTTTGAGGTGACCAAATGGATGTTTTCAGGCTTGTGAAGAGAACTGACGAAGCTGATCCTGGCACAAATCTTCACTTTGGCAAAGGATTCAAATGCTAGAGAAGGCGATAATTAAGATGTTAGGGGTAAGAAGCGAAATCAGGCAGAACTTTTTCGCTGGAAGGGTAATACCTTTGTATACGTAAGAAATAAAGTACCAGGAAAGCCTTTGAGATGGACAGTATAACTGGTTCCAATAGGTCATTCAGTGTGTTCTTAGTGAGAAGGGATTGAAGGGTATTGTGAGAAGACCAATAGGTGGAGTTGATCTTTTGAGATAGACCAATAGCACTAGATTTCCGAATTAACATCAACAACATTACTGCAAGTGCTCCCCTGAGGGCAGACTCGTTGGTCTTAATGGCCTTTTCCCATTTAAAAAAATTATTATACTTTTATAATTGAGATTCGCTGATGATTTGCAGGTAAGCTTGCTGTAGCATAAATGCATTTCTTTTTGAAGTTGGATTTGATCTAATTATAATAAAGATAATGGCTGTCACAGAGGCTTTGACATTTTTAGAAACTTTTCAGAAGGTTCTTTCAGAAGTTGGTGCACTGCTGCTGCTAGATTGTGTTTTTGTACTTGAACTGTAAAACATAAATGTAGCAAAGATCATCTTCTAAGCACAAAGATAACTACATAGGGGCTTTAGAGCTATTGGGTGCAGATGTATAGAAGGATGGAGAACGGACCAACTGGTAAAATTACAGAACTTCCAAATGATTTCAGCTGTATATCCAAGCGATCAGTGCCGCAGAGATTGGTAACTTTCAAAGGAGATTGGCACAAATTAAATTGGTAAGAAATGTTAATGGCATCTTATGTAGAACAATATACAGTACTGTGATACAGTAAAGATGAATAGGTACACAATGGATGGGCATCCATTGAAAAAGATAGCTGAGGAAAACTAATTGGGGTCAGTTCGCAAAACTCTCTCTGGCTGTTGTCAACTCAAGAAATAAGGACCTGGACACACATTGAGGGGATTTGATTACAAATCAAAAAGGGTCGCTGGAATATTGAGGTCAATTTGAACTTACTGAAATTGGCGTTAATGGGATGGTAATGACCTCAAAATGGGGTGGTAGACTTACTGCCCTGTTAATGCCAACGATCGGCCCATTGCCACTTTCATGGGGACCTACCACTGACCATCAGAAACGCCCTCGTGCTTCAGACGCCTTTTAATATGAAAATTGGGATCCCATAACTGACACGGGAGCCCAATTGCTATTTTAGGACAGAATTGGTTGGAGCATGCATCTTCTGACCAGTCTCGCTGGAAATAGAGCTGTTAGGGCCTGAAAAGATAGGTCTGGGCCCTGCAAAAATAATCTGGGTCGTTGCCGAGCTGGATTCCCCACACTGCAGTCAGGCACCGACAAACTTTGCAAAAAAGGGTTTCAAGCAGGCGTTAGGCCGCTTATCTGCATATGGCAGGCGGCGTAGTTCTGGCACAGAATGAGTGCGCGCGCACACCACCCGCCATTTTGGATGCTTACCGCCCGTGGCAGCTTGACATTTCTAGGCCAGTGTGTGACTTCTAAAGTGTGACAGACAAGTGCCTACATAGATAAACCTTTTTATTAATAGTATAGGTGATGGGCCTGAATTTGATGTCAAAGTAACGGTGAAGCTAATGGTGCTCACTGTTATTTATGCACAAATGGTACAGCAATTTCCGGCGCTGGGCAGATGCGCAGTTAAACACGGATATCCAAAAGTCGCTGCCCCAGTTGTGCCACTCCACCGTTAGATTTGCGAAAACGGCATCTCGCTGTCTGCTTCACCATTAAAAGGCATTGAGCGGTGAAGTTGCTGTATTTGCGCAGTAGATATGAACTAAACTCGCCACAGAAAGTTAAGTCTCGTCATTTCAAGTGTAAGTACCCTATCAAGGACGTGATAAGTCTTAATTACTGACCGTCAACCTCTCTGGCACTGAAAATGAACTATTAGAAGTGTGGAGTCTCATTTCTTCATGTATTCATTGATATTGGAGATTTTAAAAATTTCATTCAAATTTAAAACTTTTTGCTTTCTGTCCCTTTTTTTCTCTCTCAATCCAATCTTTCTTTCCCTTTCTGTACCTGATTTGACATTAAATTCACCCACTCTAATTTACACTTCCTTCTCAGTCCTTATTTCATAACCCTTCAACCTGATTGGTTAAGGAGATGCCCAGTTGCTTGCCCTGCTCACTTGGGTCCCAGATGCCCGGTTTCCACTCGCTGCCCCGTTATCAGCTCGCGCCGTCAGCAACTTTCACACGCAAAAAAATAAAAACCTACAGGCAAATCTAACGGTGGTTGGCGTTAGATGCCCTGCCACTGCAAATTGTGGCCCAATATTTGCATCGCTTTTGTGTGTTCTCACTGAGTGAACGTATAAGCGTCACATTTGTGTTTGCTGCTGTATAAAACCAATGGTGTAAATTTCACCGCCTGTATATAAAAATCAAACACCAACGTTGGACAGGAACCAGCTGCAGTTTCCTTATCTGCATTCCCAGTGGACGAGACTCCACGCCAGATTCACACAATCAGAAGATTGACCTTAATATCCCCACTCAGGTCCACATTCACTGATCTGCTCTCATTAGTTAAGTTTTACCAAATCGATCTCTAGTGCCACCACAGTCACCCTAGCTGACATCGGGTATCACTGCACAGACAGATTGATCTTGGCCTTTTCTCCACCTGTACGGTGCTGCACCACAACAGGCAGTGCATACAACCACCGAGTCAGTTGGGTGCTCTACATTTTACTTTTTAATTGGCTTAGACTTACTGGCCCAGAAATCCCGCTCAGCTGCTTCCCGCGGGCGATCGGGTAAAAAAACTTTAAAAAGATGCGCACTTACCTGTTCCTGCTGCGCCCACGCGAGTCCCGGTCCTGAGGCCACTGACTGCGCGTCGCAGCAAGTGCACGTCGGCACATGCGCAGGCCTGGAGCTGCAGTCACATGGCTCTGGGCAGCCAATCAAGGTAAAGTATGTTCTCATTCATAATAATGCGAACTCCGTAAGTTAGAGTTCCCATTATTATGAATGAGAACCCCCCCCAAACACACAAAACCACTAATAAAAAATAGAAAAAATACACCACATATTTTTATAAATTTAAATTACATTTATTTATGTATTATAAAAAAAATATTTTTCCGATTTTTAAGTTTTTTAAATTATGGTTTTAAATAAACTTACCGTAGTGGGCAGGGTTTTTAACAATAAAATGTGTTTTATAATTTATTTTAAAATGTTTTTGTGTACTTTAAAACTCTTACGCCTGTAACAGTAGGCTATGCACCTGCTTTTATCAGGCGCAAACGTTTTCAGGACATTTGCTGGGCAAGATATGGGTAAATCCCGCAATCTTTCCCATGCGAATGTCCTGGCTGCGGAGATACGGAAGATCTGTCGAGCTCCAGCCTGACAGATCGGAAAAGCCGGTTTTCAGCACAGCGCATTGTGCGCTGAAAACCGGCTTTTGCGATGCCTTCCCAGGTCGGTCAGCCGTTGCTCCACCTTTGACCCTGATCAAACCTGCTTCTCCATGTGTCTTTGGGCCTGAATTCAGAAGGTTCCCTCAGCTCTTTGATGTTCCAGTGAGAATTCTTTAAAAAAATGAAAACTTTTAGTTTTAATAGATGTAAAGCAGCTGTTTAATTTTTAGTGAGTGGCTAAGAATGGCCTTTGAGCAAGTGGGAGTCAGCAAACAGTGAGAGGGACTGTCAAAGACTTCTGTAGGACTTAGATAGGTTAACAGAATGAACAGACAGGTGACAAATACAATGTGGCTAAGTGTGAGATAATACAAGGAATGGGAGTATACATGCAATAGAAAGATGCTGAACAGTGTGGATAAACTAAGAGACTGAAGGTTGAACTACATAATTCATAATGTGGGAATGCAGGTCACTAAAGCCATAAAACAAGCCAGCAACATTGTGGGTTTTATAAACATAGAAAATAGGTGCAGGAGTAGGCCATTCGGCCCTTCAAGCCTGCACCGCCATTCAATATGATCATGGCTGATCATTCAACTTCAGTACCCCATTCCTGCTTTCTCTCCATACCCCTTTATCCCTTTAGCCGTAACGGCCACATCTAACTCCCTTTTGAATATGTCCAACGAACTGGCCTCAACAACTTTCTGCAGTAGAGAATTCCACAGGTTCAACACTCTCTGTGTGAAGAAGTTTCTCCTCATCTCGGTCCTAAATGGCTTACCCCTTATCCTTAGACTGTGACCCCTGGTTCTGGACTTCCCCAACATCAGGAACATTCTTCCTGCATCTAACCTGTATAGTCCCGTCAGAATTTTATATGTTTCTATGAGATCCCCTCTCATCCTTCTAAATTAAATAGAAGCATCGAGTACAAGAGAATGAAGGAATGATATTTCTGCGCAAAACACTGGTTAGGCCACAGTTAGAGAACAGTTTGCAGATTGTGGCTCTCCATTACACAAAGGGCATAAAAGCCATAGAAAGTGTTCAACATAGATTCAGCATGGTGATGCCAGGGATGGGAAACTGTTGTCATGGGTGGAGACTTGAGCTACTGGCACTATTTCCACTGGAGCAGAGATCTAATAAAGGTTATTAAAATTATGAATGGTTTTAATAGAGCGAATAGGGAAAGACTATTTCATCTTCTGCTGAAACCCTCACCCATGCCCTTGTTACCTCTAGACTTGACTATTCCAACTCACTCCTGGCTGGCCTCCCACATTCTACCCCACGTAGAGGTGATCCAAAACTCGACTGCCCATGTCTTAACTTGCATCAAGTCCCACTCACCCACCACCCGTGCTCGTTGACCTACATTGCCTTCCGGTTAAGCAACGCCTCGATTTCAAAATTCTCATCCTTATTTTCAAATCCCTCCATGGCCTCGCCCCTCCCTATCTCTGTAATCTCTCCCAGCCCCACAAGCCCCCCCCCCCCCCCCCCCCCCCGAGATGTCTGCACGCCTCTAATTCTGCCCTCTTGAGCATCCCTGATTATAATCGCACAACCATTGGTGGCCGTGCCTTCTGTTGCCTGGGCCCCAAGCTCTGGAACTCCCTCCCTAAACCTCTCTGCCTCTCTTTCCTCCTTTAAGACGCTCCTTAAAACCTACCTCTTTAACCCAGCTTTTGGTCACCTGCGCTAATTTCCACTTATGCGGCTCAGTTTCAAATATTTTAAAATCTCAACATTCCTGTAAAGTGCCTTCGGACATTTCACTACCTTAAAGGCGCTATATAAATACAAGTTGTTGTTGTTGAAACCCTCATCTATGCTTTTGTTACCTCCAGGCTTGGCTATTCCAATGCTCTACCGGCTGACCTCTCTTCCAACCTCCATAAATGTAAGCTCATCCTAAACTCTGCTTCCCGTATCCGAACTGATAACGCTCCTGTGAAGCGCCTTGGGATGTTTTACTACGTTAAAGGCACTATATAAATGCAAATTTTTAGGGAGCCAGATACGAGGGGTCATCAATTTAAAACTAAAAAAGCAAGGAGAGAAATTAGGAGGAATTTCTTTATGCGGCGGGTTGTTAGAGCCTTGAATGCTTTTCTACAGTAAGTGATTGATGCAGATACCATTTTAAAGAAAAATGTAATACATTTCTGAGCAGAGAAAGATACAGCACTGTGGCGGGAGAGCAAGGCAGCGACATTACTATAGCTAAGAGCCGACACAGACACAATGGAATGAATGGGCTCCCTCTGTGCTGTGTAAACGTCTATGGAGTTCCAAGTGAGATGGGGGAATGAAAATGGTATCAGTCTTCGCTTTCAGAAGCGTACGTCCTATCATTACTCAACGGTGGCACTGACAGCAGTCAGAAGAGGCAAGTGTTCCCAGGCAATTCCATTTTGTTGTCAAGTGAAGTAGGGGGAAGGGAGGGAAAGGAAAAGTATACATACATAAAAGGATTACAGTTTTTCAAAACTCTAAAGGCTATCTTTAAAGTTATTTCCTAAGAATGGACCAGTACCAAATCCAACTGGTTTGCTATGTTCCAGTGCCCTTGCCAAAAAGGTGCCAACATAGTAAACGCTACTGTAGCATTGTGTAGACAGATGCATATTTTTACTGGTAACATTTCCTGTAGGCAACTGTGCTTGTACTACTCAACCGCTGGAAGAGACAGCATGAATAACAATGCACAAAATTGCAATATCAGCACAGGAATGCTTATTGCATTTGTAGGACATTCTTCTGCCTACTATTTTAATAGTGGCAACAAGAGAGTCTAACCACTGCCCCTTGACAGTCAACGACATTCCCATCGCCAAATCCCCCACCATCAACATACTGGGGGGGTCACCACTGACCAGAAACTTAACTGGACCAGCCACATCAATACGGTGGCTACAAGAGCAGGTCAGAGGCTGGGTATTCTGCGGCCAGTGTCTCACCTCCTGACTCCCCAAAGCCTTTCCACCATCTACAAGGCACAAGTCAGGAGTGTGATAGATTACGCTCCACTTGCCTGGATGAGTGCAGCTCCAACAGCACTCAAGAAGCTCGACACCATCCAGGACAAAGCAGCCGCTTGATTGGCCCCCCATCCACCACCTTCAACACTCACTCCCTCCACCACCGGCGCACCGTGGCTGCAGTGTGCACCATCTACAAGATGCACTGCAGCAACTCGCCAAGGCTTCTTCGGCAGCACCTCCCAAACCCGCGACCTCTACCACCTAGAAGGGCAAGGGCAGCAGGCGCATGGGAACACCACCACCTCCACGTTCCCCTCCAAGTTGCACACCATCCTGACTTGAAAATATATCGCTGTTCCTTCATCAATGCTGTCAATATCCTGGAACTCCCAAACAACATGTATAGGAGCACCTTCACCACACGGACTGCAGCGGTTCAAGGCGGCGGCTCACCACCACCTTCTCAAGGGGCAATTAGGGATGGGCAATAAATGTCGGCCTTGCCAGTGATGCCCAGGAACAAATTTTAAAAATTGAAATGAGTTACCATTTCTGTTAAAGTAGCATACAAAGCAGTATTACACATGCGTTATCATAAATAGTTATTCCAAGTCTATAGCAGTTCATCAGTAAAGCGACACAAGCAGCTATTAATAGTTGTAGCAATTTTTATTATAAAGATGAATATCAATATTACATTTTAAAACTGTAACTGACAATATATATTACCAGTTTTCAACCAATTTCACAATTTCTAATAAAAATCCAAATTATTTACAGTCCTCAATAATCTTATAAAATGAGGACTTAAAAAAAAATTGAAAGAATTTAGTTTTAAAATCTAATGACAATTAGTAAATGAGCCTCTGAAAAACAATTATAAATTATTTCTGAATAAAGTTATTAATTGTAATTAATACACACTTTCTTTAGACTGCCTTTTCATCACACGTACAGTCTGAGCGTCGAATGTGGTCCGTGCTGAACAGCATCTTCGGAGAAATGTGCCCTACTAAAAGGCGCTGGATTAAATACCAATTTGGGTCAGTAGTAATTGCATAATACCAGCTCTGCTATTTAAAATTCACAGTTATCACAGACTCTTCAATTAAAAGCTACAGAACAATTCACAAACATGACAAGTAAAAGAAATTAAAACAATGCTGGCAGAGGCATCCTTCTTAATTATCATGCTATTATGATTGCTGGTGAAGGTACAGGAGTATAAACATGTCTTGGGCAGCTTTTTAAAAAATATATGCGCATTCTCGGGATGTGGGCATCGCTGGCAAAGTCAATGTTTATTGACTGTCCCGAGTTACGCTCGAGGTGGTGGTGAACGCCTCCTTGAACCGCTGCAGTCGGTCCGGCGAGGTTACACCCACAGTGCTGTTAGGGAAGGAGTTCGACTCATAGAGCGGCAATTTCCAAGTCAAGGAAAAATAAATTGGGCAGAGTGCAAAACAGGCTGCCGATTTGTTCCTGCTCGTTCTACCAGAACACCCAAGACAAATTTATTCTCCGTAGTTCCTTCAGGGAAACCACTGAATATTGATTTCAATTTAAATGATATGTAAAAAAAAACGTTGCTTTGGCACATTCTGTACAATTCTCCAATTAAAAGACTTGCATTTCCATAGCGCCTTTCAAGACCTCAGGACATCACAAAGTGCTTTACTGCCAATGAAGTGCAGTCACTGTTGTAATGTGGGAAACGCAGCAGCCAATTTGCACACAGCAAGCTCCCACAAACAGCAATGTGATAATGACCTGATAATCTGTTTTAGTGACGTTGATGGAGGGATAAATATTGGCCCCAGGACACCAAGGAGAACGCCCCTGCTCTTCTTCGAAATAGTGCCATGGTATCTTTTACGCCACCTGAGAGGGCAGATGTTAAAAGGTGTTACTTGTTGAATATCAGAGGAATTCTGTGCACGTTTTGTAATGTTCCAGCAGCAACCTCTATACAGTACTTTTGACGACAGCAACACAAAATGGTTATTGGAAGCAAAAAAGGTATACAGATTCATAAGCAAAAATATAATAGTTAACTTTGAACGTTAAATGAATAAAAGATTTATGAAGGATCACCACTGATTTTGTAGATGCCTTGCGAGGTAAGAGAGAAGAAATGAATATGAATGAGTAAAGGATTGTCTTTGATCCAACCACCACACGGATTGTGTTTCATTGGAAAAGCAGCTGTCCAAACATCACATTTGAACTGTACGGATTGGTTCTGAAGCATCCCATATGTCGCTGGAGCTGGCTGCATTAGTGCTCCCTCCTAAAACAAAAACAGATTTTTAGTTGCTGTTGAAAAAAAATTCAGCTCATCTCAATCTAAACAGCCCAGTCAACACAGCATTTCAAAAATCTGTTCTGACCAAGAAACACCGCAAATTTTCATTATTTTAAAGACCTGTTCAACTGGGAGGCCGTTAAAGAAGAAAGCAACTCGAAGGGCAAGTACTATACAAGATACTACACTGAATTATGAATTCATGCAGCGAGATATGATACTTCATGAAGTTGTTACATATGCTAATAAAGTCAGCTAGTGTTTTCTTACTTATTTGATTGCCATTCACACAGATCTCCACAAGACAATTCCCATCTGCTTAATTTTAAGGAATTTTATATGTGGTTCTCTCTTAATTCCTCTCGCACCCTCAACCTCCCGACCCCGGATCCCAGTCCCAGCAACAGCCCATAACCTGGGGAGCTGTGAGCAAAGGCCCAGAAACACATGATGCAACAGATCTGCTGACACAGCAGTTGCAACCAGACCAGAGAACTCACTTTGGGAGTGGAAGCAAGTCTTCCTCGATTCCGAGGGACTGCCTATGATGATGAAGATGATGAATAAGCAGTGCTGACCTGCCCTGACTGATGGTCTAATATGCTCTCTCGTGTGGCATCCATAAGATGTGGTACATCGCTTAAGCATGGAAATATTGTCATTAACTGCAAAATATTTGACAGAATTCACCAATTTTTAGTTGCACATTTCTACCAATCTAGGAGATTACCAATTTTCAGTACAATTCAGTGAACTTTTAAAGCATTGTACCAGAGAAGGATGTCTTATGTGGAGAGGCGTAGATCTGGGAAATTGCTTGTCCAGAAAATGTGGTTCACTGAGGGAAAAAAAAATCTGTGGACTTGGAAAAGGAAACATCTCTTCAATCATTGCTGTATCTATCTGGTTTTAACAAATGCTGTAACTTACACACGACTGGTTAAGAATGGGAATGGTGATTTTGTTAAGCAAATCTTCCTTTAACAGTCACAGTTCCTCAGGTATGGACGCAAAGGAAAAAACCTGCATTTTAGCACCTTATCATGTCCTCACGACATTCCACAGCACGTTATAACCAACTCATTATTCTTAAAGTGCAGCCACTGTTGTTGTGTAGTGTAAATGACAGACAAGTTGGACACAGCACAGTCCCAAAAACAGAAGAATGATCAGAGAACCTGGTTTTGATAATGTTGGTTGAGCGAAAAGGGAGAAAGAAAGACTTGCATTTATATAGCACCTTTCACAACCACCAGACATCTCAAAGCGCTTTACAGCCAATGAAGTACTTTTGGAATGTAGTCATTGTTGTAATGTAGGAAACGCGGCAGCCAACTTGCGCACAGCAAGCTCCCACAAACAGCAATGTGATAATGACCAGATAATCTGTTTTAGTGATGTTGATTGAGGGATAAATATTGGCCCCAGGACACCGGGGATAACTCCCCTGCTCTTCTTCGAAATAGTGCCATGGGATCTTTTACGTCCACCTGAGAGAGCAGACGGGGCCTCGGTTTAACGTCTCATCCGAGGGAGGAATGTTGACCAGGACGCCAGGAGCACTTTCTATTCTTGTTCAAATATTGCTAAGGAATCTTGTACGTCCACCTTGGTTTGAAGTCTCGTGACAATACAGTACTCCCACAGCACTGACTGAGTTTAGCATATTAGCTCAAGCCTATAGTGGGGATTGAACCCAAAGCCTTCGAGACACAAGGATGAGAGTGGATACACTTTCCACCCGATCAGGTCTGGGGAACTGTGGTTGCCTGATCAGTCCCCATCCTCCAGTATTGCAATGGGTACGAGAGACTCACTCATCGGGAGAGACCTGGAGGATTCTGGGCCCAGCTTGAAGGTTCACTTCCCTAATTTTTTAACAAGTACTCAGAATGATTAATGGGACATTAAAATAACCCCAAAGAAAATATTGAATATAGTATTGTGAAGGTGGAGCCTTGTGATGCTTCTGAATCTTTTGGTTTTAAGCAGGCGCTGACGGAAAGTTTCTCTCCAGACTATTCTTCTTGCAGGACAAGATGACACGTATGACAAGCGAACAGACCCAAGGTTCAAGCCTCGATTCCCTCTGAGGTCAGTCTGCACGTCTGTTTCCCCTGGGAGGACAGACGCACCAACGTTAGCATCCTCGACCAGGCCAACATCCCCAGCATTGAAGCACTGACCACACTTGATCAGCTCCGCTGGGCAGGCCACATTGTTCGCATACCAGACATGAGGCTCCCAAAGCAAGCGCTCTACTCGGAACTCCTTCACAGCAAGTGAGCCAAAGGTGGGCAGAGGAAACGTTACAAGGACACCCTCAAAGCCTCCTTGATAAAGTGCAACATCCCCACTGACACCTGGGAACCCCTGGCCCAAAGACCGTCCTAAGTGGAGGAAGTGCATCCGGGCTGAGCACCTCGAGTCTTGTCGCTAAGAGCATGCAGAAATCAAGCGCAGGCAGCGGAAGGAGCGTGCGACAAACTAGTCCCACCCTCCCTTACCCTCAACGACTATCTATCCCACCTGTGACAGGGACTGTGGTTCTCGTATTGGACTGTTCAGCCATCTAAGGACTCATTTTTAGAGTGGAAGCAAGTCTTCCTCGATTCCGAGGGACTGCCTATGATGATGACTTTGCCTGGGAAAGCATCGAGGAAGTCAGGAAGGTGACGCCCGAGTTTGCCCTTGAGCTCTGGGCTAAACTGCTCCAATTATGCCTTATTCTGCCTTTTTATTCACAGGCACACAGAAACAGCACACACTGTGTTTTGCAGTGCAAGTTCTCATTCAAAGTGTCTCCTGGAGTCAGCATTTCAGCACCTGTAAGGGGAGCTTTGAAAGCAATCCCTGTACACGGCAAAATATATATATATATTTTAAATGGCTGGACCGTTAAAATTTCCCTTCTCGACGGGCAATAACTGACCATTGGTTCTCGATGTGTGCACAAAAACATTATATTTTACCTCCTCCAAAGCAACCCAACGATTCATTACTCGCTTATGCATCTAAACAACCTGAGCACAGACCCATTCTAGTTCTGTCTGGTTCACATCCCCCCCATCAGGGTTATGTTAATATCCCAGTGCAGTTCGATAGAGCTTCAGCCGAGACGTTAAAACAGGATCCCGTCTGCCTGTTCCGCTGATTCATATGGACATTAGAAGAATGAGAGGGGATGTCATAAAAACATATAAAAATCTGACGGGATTGAACAGGTTAGAGGCAGGAAGAATGTTCCCGATGCTGAGGAAGTCCAGAACCAGGGGTCACAGTCTAAGGATAAGGGGTAAGCCATTTAGGACCGAGATGAGGAGAAACGTCTTCACTCAGAGAATTGTGAATCTGTGGAATTCTCTACCGCAGAAAGTTGTTGAGGCCAGTTCGTTAGATATATTCAAAAGGGAGTTAGATGTGGCCGTTACGGCTAAAGGGATCAAGGGGTATGGAGAGAAAGCGGGAAAGGGGTACTGAGGTGAATGATCAGCCATGATCTTATTGAATGGCGGTGCAGGCTCGAAGGGCCGAATGGCCTACTCCTGCACCTATTTTCTATGTTTCTATTAAAGATTTCCATGGCATTATGTGGAGAAGAGAAGCGAGCTCGTGTGGAGCATAAATGCCTGCGGAGACCTGTTGAGCCGAATGGTCTGTTCTGTGCTGTAGATTCTAAGGGGTGAATTTTAGTCCCCCCAGAGGTCAGATGTTAAAATTTTAAAAATCTCAAACCTGACACCAGCCTGCTCACTTCTGGGTTTAACGGAAGTGGGACAAGGAATGTGCAGCCAACCCGCTCCCAGGAGGCGGGCTGGCCATTTAAATATGATGGGGCTGGCGGCCTCAGATTGAAGCAGCTTAGCAGGACAGTTTTGGGGGGACAGTAAGTTAATTTACAGCCCAGCATGTGGGCCAGAAGTAGCAGGAGTGCTTCCCCTCTCCCTGGCCCCCCCAAACTTACCCTCCTGCCTTGGATCAGACACCTCACCCATACAAGGACAACAACAACTTGTATTTATATAGCGCCTTTAACGCAGTGAAACGTTCCAAGGCGCTTCATAGGAGTATTATGAGATTTAGAAAATTGACACCGAGCTGCACAAGTAGAAATTGGTGCAGGTGACCAGAAGCTTGGTCAAAGACGTAGGTTTTAAGGAGCCTCTTGAAGGAGGAGAGAGAGGTAAAGAGGCAGAGAGGTTTAGGCAGGGACTTCCAGAGCTTGGGGCCCGGGCAGCAGAAGGCACGGCCACCAATGGCTGAGCGATTATAATCAGGAATGCTCAAGAGGGAAAAATTAGAAGAGCGCAGACATCTCGGGGGGTTGTGGGGCTGAAGGAGATTACAGAGATAGGGAGGGACGAGGCCAGGGAGGGATTTGAAAATAAGAATGAGAATTTTTAAATTGAGGCATTGCTTAACTGGGAGTCAATGTAGGTCAGTGAGCATAGGGGTGAGGGGTGAGTGGGACTTGGTGCGAGTTAGGACACGGGCAGTCGAGTTTTGGATCACCTCTAGTTTACGTAGGATAGAATGTAGGAAGCCAGCCAGGAGTCTGTTGGAATAGTTAAGTCTAGAGGTAACAAAGGCATGGATGAGGGCTTCAGCAGCAGATGAGCTGAGGCAAGGGCGATGTTATGGAATTGATTGAGACCCATTGATTGGGGATTGGACCGCCTCACGCTCCCAGTAGCAGCTTCAGGCTCCCTACCTGTGGCCGGCTCCAGAGTGCTGCCCGCTCAGCTGAAAGCCAGGCCTGTCAATCAGGCTAACCGCCGAGCGGGAATCCTGTCCAAAAGAAGATGCACACCGTGGAGTCATTATTCCACAGCAGCTTCTGAAACTGCTCCCACCCCACCCCACCCAATGCCTGCCCAGCCCGCCCGTCAAGATCGGGACCCATGTAACTCTCCCAGTGTTCGGGCCAACATTCCTCCCTGAACCAACACCTCCAAAAACAAATTAACTGCTCTGTTACGGCCATTCATCACATTATTATTCGTAGGGCATTGCTGAAGAATATGTAACAGGCACAGTACTCCCAAGGTAATTCAATGTGCAATGTATTTTTGAAACATAGAAAATAGGTGCAGGAGTAGGCCCTGAGAGTCTGCTCCACCATTCAATATGATCATGGTTGATCATGCAACTTCTGTACCCCATTCCTGCTTTCTCTCCATACCTCTTGATCCTTTTAGCCTCAAGGAAAACATCTCAATGGGAGAACGACACAGCACAGGAGGAAGCCGTTCGGCCCATTAAGTCTGTGCCGTATCATTCTATGCATTTCCAGAAAATGCAAATTTTTAACGGAACTGAAATGGCAACAATACATTTTAATTTGCATTTCTCATTCTAATGTTCTGCACTGGCTGAATTCTGATAGAAGTGCATTCCTCGTTTTTGTCAGCTTTATGCCGAGTCAGAGAGAGCAATACCTCTTTTCTGTGGCTGTTTCTTGTCTTTCTCCAGTTTTCTTCGCTTAGTGCAGTGCAACACTGACTTTTTCTGCGATACGCTTTTACAAGTGCCCAAGTAGCCATTCTTTATGTGCGAGAGCCTCGACTGAATGTTCGAAGCTATCTTACTGAATCTAATCCTCCTCTCAACGAAATGCACACATTTGTATTCTGTAGTAGGAGCTTACCGGATAGCAGGGAACCATGGCAGATATTTCCCCCTTCCTAGCCAATTGTAGCACTTCAACATCTGACTTTGTTCAGACTGAGGATCAGGCTGGAAACTTCTGCTGTTTATGCTAAAGCATATTTTATTTTGGACCTTAATGCGCTATGTTTTTTTAAAACAGGACAGTCACTCACTTCAGGAGAGAGACGAGAGGTAATATGGCCTATTGCCAACTAATAGGAGCATCCCTGATTATAATCGCTCCACCATTGGTGGCCGTGCCTTCTGTAGCCTGGGCCCCAAGCTCTGGAACTCCCTCCCTAAACCTCTCTACCTCTCTTTCCTTCTTTAAGATGCTCCTTAAAACCTACCTCTTTGACCAAGCTTTTGGTCATCTGCACTAATTTATCCTTATGTGGCTCAGTGCCAAATTTTTTGTTTTATAATACTTCTGTGAAAGCACCTTGGGACATTTTACTACGTTATAGGCGCTATATAAATACAGGTTGTTGTGCGTTGGGCTTCCAATAGTTCTTATTCTCCACGTCAGAAAGCAAAAAAAAATTTAATTTCTACTCAGCTACTTCTGTGATTAACTCTCATGAATTATCAGGTCTTTCTTTCGCCTGAAAATAATTCCACATTTTCCAATTGTTAGCATAAGTCCATGTTCGAGCCTTTGCATCATGCAGTTTTTTTGGTTAAAAATCTCCTGAGGTGGCAGTTGGTTTATAAAAAAATAGTAATTTCGTAACAGAATGACAAGTATTTCTGAGACATGTTCCCGTACGCTAAATATGACAAAGCATTACCTGTATTTAGAATAAAACTGCTTCCCATCTTCCTACTGGATTCAAATGGTTCCAGGACTAGAAACACAACAGGGAAAAGTCAATTAAATATGTACCTAATTTAGAGGATGCAAATGATTAGCTGAATCAAATTACTTAGATTATCTATGGAGGTAATTTGAATACTCAATAAATTAAGGCGTGAAAGACATTTACTGTTAACAGACTATTCAACATTACACCAAGCCTGGTTATGTTTTTCATGGACATACACAACTGTAGCCCAGCCAGCTGAATGTGAGGCTTGAACCAACTGAAATCTACCCCAGTTCACAACTAGATCGATGTTTTATGTAGCTCTGTTTGGGAGATCCTGTGTGAGAACTCGCATTACCTGCTGATAGCCCCATATCCTGCTCGTTCTCCCTCCATCATCATCACACACAACACACAAGAAACCTGACACCATCCAGGACTAAGCAGCCCGCTTGATTGGCACCCCATCCACCACCTTAAACATTCACTCCCTCACCACCGGCGCACCGTGGCTGCAGTGTGCACCATCTACAAGATGCACTGCAGCAAATCGCCAAGGCTTCTTCGGCATCACCTCCCAAACCCGTGACCTCTACCACCTAGAAGGACAAGGGCAGCAGGCGCATGGGAACACCACCACCTCCAAGTTCCCCTTCAAATTACGCACCACGTGGAACTATATCAACCGTTCCTTCATCGTCGCTGGGTCAAAATCCTGGAACTCCCTCCCTAACAGCACTGTGGGAGCACCTTCACCACACGGACTGCAGCGGTTCAAGAAGGCGGCTCACCACCACCTTCTCAAGGGGCAATTAGGGATGGGCAATAAATGCCGGCCTTGCCAGCGACCCCCACATCCAGTGAATGAATTTTTAAAAATTCAAAGAATAAATTTTATTTTTCTGATACAGAATCTTTATTTTTTCTGTAGAATTCCTGGGGGCTCTGTACAGGCAGCAACCAGATAACAAATTACTATTACAGCGATATATAGTATGGTATTTCACAATGTTTGAAAGTGAGCACAGACACAGTTTCATTCAAAAAGTAGCAGGTTTTCACCCCTTCTATTAAATCCACTTTATACACGAGATCACAGAATACCTGTGCTTACCAGAACCTCTTTTTAAGCGCTTTCTTGCTAGTTTAATTTGATCTTGGAGGATCTGTATCCAATCCTTTGGTCCAGGAAGTCGGTCAATCTGATTTAATGTGCAATATTTTTCTGTGAAAACTGAAATTTTAAAATTTTAGTTAATTGAATATCTCAAATTTATGTTAACGAGAATATGAGACATTTCGTTGGATTTGTGCAATTCAGAAAAACCGTAACAAGGGCATAAAATAAACTCACTGAAGAGACAACTTTCAAAACAAACAGGAACAACTGTCTCTTCAGTGTGGGGCAAATGACACCAAAGTGTCCTTGATTGTCTCATCTTCAGCTCCAATAACATTTCTTTCTAAAGGGTTAAATGGATCTGGAATTGACCATAAGGAAACAGCAACATTGCCGTTTAAACTCGCCAATTATTGTACTATAGAAATAAACAACTGCATGATGCGCGACTCCCGTATCGAGATTTACTGGCATTTTGTGGTGACTTTTTCCTGTTCATGTTCATGTTTTTTTTAAATTCAGTGACATATCAACAACGTTCTAGCAAACAGACAGTTCAAAATGAAGCATGTACATAATCTCTCATTTATAAACTAACTTAAAGAAAACAGGGCTAGAGTATGAACTAAAACTGATCGGGGAGTAAGGAGTTCGACATGATCAGCACACACACGCAGGCAGCCGTGTGGAGCAGGGTTATTGCAGCTTTGATTTCCCCCACCCAGCTCACATCAACAATAACAAACATTTAGGGTGGTGGGGGTCTGGAACTCATGGCCTGAAAGGATGGTAGAGACACAAACCCTCACCACATTTAAAAAGTACTTGGATGTGCGCCTGAAGTGCCGTAACCTGTAGGGCTACGGACCAAGAGCTAGAAAGTGGGATTAGGCTGGGTAGCTCTTTGTCGGCCGGCACGGACACGATGGGCCAAATGGCCCCCTTCCATCTGTACAATTCTATGATTCATGCACAAATAGTACTGTGATAGTGATCAGCACAAAAGCTCATTCCTCCTCCTGATTTAAAAACTCCAGGTTTTCTACTGTGTATAAAGGAGTACTTTCAGCAGAGGCTGGATTTTATCCCTCATATTGAGAAAAATAGGTCTCGTCTTTTGCATCACACCCCTTCGAATAGCTTAGTATGGTATAGTATAGTTAATACTTTGACTGAAGTAGGGGCAAAAAGAACAGCAGACAAACAACGTTCCCTCTTTCTTGGGGGGAGGGGGGGCTGCCCCTTTAAGGGGTTCCGCGGCCCATTCAAAGTACCACGCACGCACGGTTTTTCACATTGAAAAGTCGACGAGCCGGCTGCACGGGAAGTTGTGAGACCTGTGCGGCCACGCAACTTAAAGTGAACACTGCTTACAAACCCATTGAGCACTCTCACACTAATATACACACAGGGAAGTGAGGTGCACATGATTAATTGAGAATTGGGTCATAAATCCACCCAAGTCCACACTTGCACTTTTGTTACTAAACATAGATTCAAGACAGAATTGGGTCCGTTGACGTTCAAATTACATAATGTGTGCAATTTCTCTAAATTTGTAATTGCACAAGAAAATATGCCAAGGTAAATAAAAGTTGTTTAAAACTATTTTCTATCAATGTGAGCAGGATGAATAATATAATCTAATTGTAGATGAACTGGACATCCTTCTGCCAACTACTGCTCACAGCACCTTAAGAAGCAGAAATGGAGTTGGCAACACATGAAAGACTATGGCCCAGATTTCGCATTAAGAATAACAGCGTGGCTTTCAGCGCTAACTGTTATGGAGTAAATTGGACAGCAACGTCCGGTGTCCACGAATGCGCAGTCAACCATGGATTTCAGGAAATTGCTGTCGAGAGTTGCCCTGCTCCTCCACAAGTTTCTCCACAACGATACCTTGCCGAGAGACTCGGCATTCAAACACATGAAGGGCCTGAAGTTGCTGTACTTGCCCACTAGATACCCACGAAACTCGCCAGAAAAAGTTAAAGCTTCTCTATTCAGGTGTAGGTGAATGTTTAATGGCGCGACACATCTTAATTACTGCCAAACAACCTCTCTGGCACCGAAAATTAACTTTTACAAAGGTGGAGTCTCATTTTTTAAACTGTTAATTATTGTTGGAGATTTAAAAAAATAAATTGTAAAAAGTTTTTCTTTTTCCTTGTCTCTTTCATCTCTCTCTTAATCCCATCTTTTTCTCTCTCTCTTTATTTCGCTTTCTGCACATAATTTTACATCAAATTAAATATTCAAACTTACACTTCCTGGTTCAGACTGCGCGCCTCAGTAAGGATTCTTCAATCCGATTGGTTGAGGGGAAACGCTGTTGCTTGCCCTGTTCGCACAGGTCACAGATCTTTTGTAGAGGGCACTGCGGCATTTCAAACTCCCAATGACCGCACGATATCGTGCAAAAGCCCACGGAACGTCTGGGAAGCTGCAAGTGTAATGAACTGCGAGCCCGTTCGTTCACCGCTGACCACTAAATCTGGGCCAAGTCTTCATTACTCAGTGTTCTCTGTATATATACAGGACTAGTCTCACTGCACATATAAGGGACAACTCTGAGCATGGTCTAATCATTGAAATGACTGACTCCTTCCTAAGCCTATCTTAGGGAACCCAGACCTTTGATTTCAAGAAAGCAAGCACCTTTTTTTCAAAATGCATTCTTTTAAAATTACCTTTTATTGCTCCCACAATGTTCTGATCAAGGCCCTTTCTATTATCATTGGCTCCTCTTTTCCTCTTCCCGTTTGGAAGAGAATTGGCCAGTGTCCCGTCATCAAAAAAGGCAGAGACGAGTTTCCGAAAAAGCAGACTTCCTGAACGGGAGTAATTCAGTAATATGGACTCCAGTTGCGACTTCGGGATCAACACATCATATCCTTCTGCAAGCTGGACTTCTGGCTGCGGCAAGACAAGAGGAAATAAAGTGAGTTTTTCTTTGGTTTTTCTGTCACCCCCATCATTGCCCCCCCCCCCTTCCCCCAACAAATAAACAACCCCAAAAATCCAAGTTAAAAATCTGTGGATAAACCTGGAACATCAATGTATTGTGCCATTACAAGAAAATATTTCAGTTACATTTCCAACAATTATTTAAAAAGAAAACTTGGTTTACAATCTTTCCTTCCCATCCATTTTAAATCTGCTTTCAAACTTTCCCTTTCAACTGAAAAGGCAGAATAAATATGACCATTCTTGCTGCCAACATCTCCCTACAATAGGTCATCCGGTGTACGTTTATATGCCAATAATATCGAGAAAGGTTAGTTGCTGGGAGGATATAACATCTGCAGGTCACACCAAACAATGTGGCTTGCTTATCCGAGAGTGATAATTAATCCAGGTTCCTTTGAGTATTGAGTAGTTCAGCTAGACAAATGTTGATATGGTAATACATATTGATACAGGAAACATTAAATATCTGTACACAGTAAATAGATGTCTTCCAACAGTGATGGATAAGCAGAAAGGGTTGTATTGTGATTATTAACCATCGACTGAAAGTATTCAGCCAGCATCAAGTGGTTACCAAACGTCTGATCAAGTTTAAGGATGAACCTCATCAGCTGAAATCGGTGAAGTTAACCCTGGTCAGCCGATAGCAAGTATCATTTTGGGTACTTTTCCAGGACAGCCATTCGAGAGGATTCAGAGAAGAGCAACAAATTGATCATAAGATTTTCCGCCTTCTGCTGCCTCTGTTAACGTCCCAGAGGGGCGGCAACAACGCCAATGAGCTCTCCCGGGTAAGCGGCCAGCTCCCAGCACCCCACCGGGGTTTTCGGGGCCGGTATCGGCGAGGCACGGAGCATTACCGCCTGGGAGAGGCGACCCAGTGTGCAACGGCCCGGGTTGCGACGCCGGCTCGATATTTGGCTCCAGCCCGCCCCATAGAGCCCCCCCTCCCCCCCCACCCCCCGTGGGACCATCTGTGAAAGCGGGTGGCCCGAGCTGTAGCGACTGCAGTGATGTAAGTAATGTTGACCTCAGGTAAGTGTGATTGGTTTTAATTTTTTTTTGTTGCAATTTATGTTGTGGTGGCGTGGGAAAGTTTTTGGTGTTTAAAAAGATATTTTTTCCCCCCAGGCCTCTCTCAGAGCGCTCCGAGGCCAGCTGTTTGGCTCGGGATTTTCGCTTGCTCAGCCAGCCGAGCGCCCTGAGAGAGGTGTGTAACGCCTCCCTTAGCGCTCCGCCCCACACTCAGGGCCCAGCTGATGAATTTTGCTGACTGAGGCGCAAACTGTTCCTGGGCGCGAACTTTATCGCCCCGTCGCCATTACCGCCCCGAAATAAACAACGCTGAAAATTCAGCCCATAGTAATGAACAGCGACTTGCAGAGGTGGACTTTCTTTTATTGAAATAAATATTTAAAATGCCGAGAAACATAGAAAATAGGTGCAGGAGTAGGCCATTCGGCCCTTCAAGCCTGCACCACCATTCAATATGATCATGGCTGATCCTGCAACTTCAGTACCCCATTCCTGCTTTCTCTCAATACCCCTTGATCCCTTTAGCCGTAAGGGCCACATCTAACTCCCTTTTGAATATATCCAACAAACTGGCCTCAACAACTTTCTGTGGTAGAGAATTCCACAGGTTCACCACTCTCTGGGTGAAGAAGTTTCTCCTCATCTCGGTCCTAAAATGGCTTACCCCTTATCCTTAGACTGTGACCCCTGGTTCTGGACTTCCCCAACATCGGGAACATTCTTCCTGCATCTAACCTGTCCAATCCCGTCAGAATTTTATATGTTTCTATGAGATCCCCTCTCATAGATAGTGTAGAGATAAACAGGCTATTTAACTTAAAATTTTGATTCCAAAACTTCAGGACAAGACAATAAAATTAACGAGGCTCAAGTGACATTAAAGGTTGAATAAAATCTCACCCCCATCACCCTCACCACCACCAAGTTGCAATTTTATGAAACAGATTCTTCTTTTGCGGTTTCTAAGCTCCTAATACTTCATCCCACGTGCTCCTCCTCCTTACTATGTTGGAAACAAGCCCCGTCCTACTAGAAGCGAGTACGTTACTGATTATAGTAATTGCAACTTCATTGCGTTGAACTCAAGGTACATTACACTCCCACCCTAGCTCCTTCTCTCCCGGGGCCTCAAAACGATGGAACTTCTAACCTCCCTCTGTCTTCCCTCCCTGTGACAATCTTCAGGAACTTAAAACCCAAACTAACCTTGGTAGTGCCCTCCACTATGGGCACTGACCCTTCTGGGTTTCACAACAAAAAGCGATTAATACTACCTTTTTGTTTTTAAGAGAGCTGAAACACAAGAGCCAAAATATTTGGTTCAGAATGGGTTACAAAGTTCAAACACACTCCAAGAACACAATGGTTCCTTTGCTGCTGGACTGCGGAATGTTCAGCTGTGGAATTGCAGTGCTGAAGACTGAATAACAACACACATATTGCTCGATGGCCATCCTGGAGTTTTGCCATATTATTTTCAAGAATTAAAAAGAATTTGAGAGAGTTTTATCTGTGGTTATTCATCTCTTGAGATTGAATAAATTGGATCCGAATCCACCGTGGGGATCTGTGAAAGGAGCAGACTCAATGTGGGAAGAATGGCCTGACCTCATATTCCGTGTTTTCTGACCGATGGCTGATCCTGCGAGTTTGAGGCTCGCCCCAGTCTTCCATCCAGTGGCCATGATGAGAAGCGGCAAATATGCAAGAGTTTGAAAAACAGTTGCAGCTCGAATTCAAACTCATCGTTGTCTCTTAATGCAGTAGTCGAGAGTTACCCCCTCCCGCTCGTCCACACCCCACTCCAAAACCCCCCAAAAAATGAAATTCTGTGATCCTATTGTGAAAAAGATGGCTTCTATAATCAAGTGGAGGCATTTCATAGGATTACGTAGGAGAATCAACCTGCTCATCATACTTTAGAAAGCAAAACACAAGAATTTTATTCCAACTCAGACCTTAAAGTGGGATGTAAGTTCAGCAGCCTTTTATCGGAAGGGATTAGCCAATTATTGTCAGTTTTACATCAGATATACGGCCCAGAAACAGGCCGTTCGGCCCAACCAGTCCGTGCCGGTGTTTATGCTCCACTCGAGCCTCCTCCCGTCTTTCCTCATCTAAATCTATCAGCATAACCCTCTATTCCCTTCTCCCCCATTGGCTTGTCCAGCCTCCCCTTAAATGCATCGATACTATTCACCTCAACCCCTCCCTGTGGCAGCGAGTTCCACATTCTCACCACTCTCTGGGTAAAGAAGTTTCTCCTGAATTCCCCATTGGATTTCTTGGTGACTATCTTATATTGATGACCTCGAGATTTGCTCTTCCCCACAAATGGAAACATTCTCTCTGTATCCACTCTATCAAAACCTTTCATAAATTTTGAAGACCTCTATTAGGTCACCCCTCAGCCTTCTTTTTCAAGAGAAAAGAGACCCAGCCCATTTATCCTTTTCCGATAGATATACCTTCGCATTTCTGTATCATCCTTGGGAATCTATTTTGCACCCTCTCCAATGCCTCTATATCCTTTTTATAATATGGCGATCAGAATTGTACACAGTACAACCTGGTTTTGAACAAGGAAAGTTCCATCACAGATCTGATCCTGTAAATAAATCTATCAGCTCCAATCATTTGCAAAACTTCCCTCACAATTCCAAACGTCGTTTTCTTTTATAATGGAATCCCAATTATTAGCTGGGTCTGGAACTTTTAAATGTGCAACACAGCATGATCTTTGATCTCTTGGTGCCCGGGTGCAGACAGATTATGGGAACGGTAGTATAGTGGCTATGTTACTGGACTTGTAATCCAAAGACCTGGACTAAGGATCCAGAGACGCGAGTTCAAATCCCACCATGGCAGCTGGGGAATCTAAATTCCGTTGATTAAATAAATCTGAATTAAAATCCAGTATCAGTAATAGTGACCATAAAACTAACGGATTATCATAAAAACTCATCTGGTTCACTAATGCCCTTTAGGGAAGGAAATCTGCCGTCCTTACCCGGTCTGGGCTGATATGTGACTCCAGACCCACAGCAATGTGGTTGACTCTTAACTGTCCTCTGAAATGGCCCAGCGAGACACTCAGCTGTCAAGAAGGCAGCTTACCACCACCTTCTCAAGGGCAATTAAGGCCTATACTCGTTGGAGTTTAGAAGAATTCCAGGTGATCTCATTGAAACATACAAGATTCTGAGGGGGATTTACAGGGTAGATGCTGTTTCCCCGGGCTGGAGAGTCTAGAACTAGGAGACACAGATTCAGGATAAGGGGTCGGCCATTTAAGACTGAGATGAGGAGGAATTTCTTCACTCAGAGGATGGTGAATCTTTGGAATTCTCTGCCCCAGAGGGCTGTGGATGCTGAGTCTCTGAATATATTCAAGGCTGAGATCGATAGATTTTTGGACTCTAGGGGAATCGAGGGATATGGAGATCGGGCGGGAAAGTGTAGTTGTGGTCGATGATCAGCCGTGATCATATTGAATGGCGGTGCAGGCTCGAGGGGCTGTATGGCCTACTCCTGCTCTTAATTCTTATGTTTTTAATTAGGGACGGGCAATAAATGCTGGCTTTCCCAGTGACGCCCACGTGAATAAATAATTAAAAAAAGATTCACAGCTACCACCAAGCACTGCACAGCAAGCAAGGACTACCAGTTACATTTCACCCCTTTTCTTACCGATTCGGAAGCTTTTAACTCATCTTGGTGTACAGTTCCATGGATGCCAACAGCCCTCGGTTACCCTGCCCAAGCAGCTAAACTTTAAAAGTGAGCCCCAGTCAAGTTCACTGATTTTGATTCTTAATTGGTCCCATTTGAATAGGACCCATGTTTCCGCAGTGAATGCTATGACTGTTTTCACGTGATAGTTACACGTGGGAAAGACTATAGCAATCACTAGCTAGTCAGAACAAAGGAGCACTGTCTAAGTCGTCCGTAGCACATTAGAACCAAACTTACCTTTCTTTCATTCAATCAATAGATTTTTCAGTATTATACTTATCTCAAAAAACATATTTGCTGTTCTTTTCTTTTCCCTTTTTCCTAAATTCAAGCCTTGCCATAGAGTAATTTATCTGCAGTTTTAATTTTCTTCAATGATGTACTTTGTGTAAAAACGAAGGAGAATGTGAGTAAGAGGGGCAAAGAGAGTGTGTGAGACTAGATTCGCGGCTAATATAAAAGGAAACCCAAAAGTCAATTTAAAAACACATAAATAGTAAAAGGGTTGTCGAAGGAAGGGTGGGGCTGATTTGGGACCAAAAAGGAGATAGCCTCGTGGAGGCGGAGATCCTGACTGAGGTACGAAATGAGTACTTTGCAACTGTCTTCACTGGAGAAGAGGATACTGCCAATGTAGCAGTGCAGCATCCCCAGCATCGAAGCACTGACCACACTCAACCAGCTCCGCTGGGCAGGGCCACATTGTCCACATGCCTGACAAAAGACTCCCAAAGCAAGCGCTCTACTCGGAACTCCTACACGGCAAGTGAGCCCCAGGTGGGCAGAGAAAACGTTACAAGGACACCCTCAAAGCCTCGTTGATGAAGTGCAACATCCCCACCGACACCTGGGAGTCCCTGGCCAAAGACCGCCCTAAGTGAAGAAAGTGCATCCGGGAGGGCGCTGAGCACCTCGAGTCTCGTCGCCGAGAGCATGCAGAAATCAAGTGCAGGCAGCTGAAGGAGCGTGCGGCAAACCAGTCCCACCCACCCTTTCCTTCAACCACTGTCTGTCCCACCTGTGACAGAGACTGTAATTCCCATATCGGACTGTTCAGTCACCTGAGAACTCATTTTTAGAGTGGAAGCGTGTCTTCCTCGATTTCGAAGGACTGCCTATGATGATGATGATGAAAGGAGGCAGTAGCGATATTGGATAGAATAAAAATAAAGAGGTACTTAAAAGGTTGGCGGTCCTCAAAATAGAAAAGTCACCCAGCCCGGATGGGATGCAACCTCGGTTACTGAGTGAAGCAAGGGTAGAAATTGCAGAGGATCTGGCCACAATCTTCCAATCCTCCTTGGATATGGAGTGGAGCCAGAGGACTCTAGAATTGCAAATGTTACAGTCCTGTTTAAAAAAGGGAGAGAGGGATAAACCCAGCAACTACAGGACAGTCAGCCCAACGTTGGAGGCGGGGAAACTTTTAGAGACAATAATCCGGGGCAAAATTAATTGACATTTGGAGACGTATGGGTCAACACAGATTTGTTCGAGGCAAATCGTGTTTGACTAACTTGATCGAGCTCTTTGATGAAGTAACGGAGAGGGTTGATGATGGTAGTGCAGTTGACGTGTGTATGGACTTTCAAAAGGCATTTGACAAAGTACCTCATAATGGACTTGTTAGAAAAATTAAAGCGCATGGGATTAAAGGAACACTGGCAGCTTGGACACAAAATTAGTTAAGCAACAGAAAGCAGAGAGTAGTGGTTAACGGATGTTTTTCAGACTGGAGAGAAGTACACAGTGGTGTTCCCCAGGGGTCAGTATTAGGAACACTGCTCTTTTTGACGTATATTAATGACCTGGGCTTGGGTATGCAGGACATCATTACAAAGTTTGCCGATGGCATGAAACTCGGAAATATAGTAAACAATGAGGAAGACAGTAACAGAAGGGGGTAAAGTGGGCAGACACATGGCAGATGACAGTTAATGCAGAGAAGTGTGAAGTGATACATTTTGGTAGGAAATATGAGGAGAGGCAACATGAACTAAAGGGTAGAATTTTAAAGGGAGTGCAGGAAGAGAGAGACCTGAGGGGTGTATGCACACAAATAGTTGAAAGTGGCAGGACATGTTGGGCTGTGTAATTCTATGATTCTAACTTTTGGTTTTGCTCGGAAGAAAAGTTGAGTTCTATCTGGACTTGTATTATAATTGTGTAGCTACAGAATCTCCTTTGCTATTCCCAGGAGATGCAATTACAAATTAACAATGAGCAGTAATAAATTGACGTCTTCTATAGTACAAAACAGGCCTTTGAGCTAATTATAGTGGAAAAAAATTCAAAGCAAACTGAAATGAATATAAATTCCACACTGTGCAAACACTGTCCTGATACACATACACTGATTATCAACTGAGCCCTTCCAACACTCCAACTGTAGTTAATCAGCTAGGGGAGTCTCTTGATCAAAAACGTGACTGATTTATTAAACCCCTGTAGGTTAGTATGTACCTTCAAAATCCCTACTTAGTTTGTACATATCTATTATTTTATTATTTAGGGTAGATCATGTCTGACTAATCTAGTTGAAGTTTTTGAGGAGGTCACAAGCATAGAGGAGTGGCTGTGGATGTTATCGATGTGTCATTTGCATCGTGGTTATGTTACTGATCTGGTAATCCCAAGGCCTGGACTAATAATCCAAAGACCCGTATTCAAATCCCACCACGGCAGCTGGGGAATTTAAATTCAGTTAATTACATTAATCTGAACTTTAAAAAAAAACTAGTATCAGTAATGGTGACCATGAAACTACCGGATTGTCATAAAAACCCATTGGGTTCACTAATGTCCTTTAGGGAAGGAAATCTGCCGCCCTTACCCAGTCTGGCCGATATGTGACTCCAGACCCACAGCGATGTGGTTGACTCTTAACTGCCCCCTGGAATGGCCCAGCGAGACACTCAGTTGTAGAGTCTTTACGAACATCAATTGAATCTACCGAATTCTCATTTAATCTGAAATAATCTATTTCACTTTCAATTTGAAATTTAAGAAGCTGTAATAAAATATTCCTGCACAACCTTTCAATTCAAAGTCCAAGACCAATAAACTCCCCCGCATCCATTTTAATGTTCTATATGACTTGTTTGCATTTCCTTTGTTACAGTAATCACATGGGGTACGGTAGCACCGTGGGTATGTTACTGGACCAGTAATCCAGAAACCTGGACTAATGATCCAGAGACATGAGTTCAAATCCCACCATGGTTAATTAAATAAATCTGGAATAAAAAAGCTACAATCTGTAATGGTGATTGTGAAACTATCGGATTGTCAGAAAAACAACCCATTGGGTTCACTGATGTCCTTCAGGGAAGGAAATCTGCCGCCCTTACCCGGTCTGGCCTATATGTGACTCCAGACCCACAGCAATGTGGTTGACTCTTAACTGCCCCTGAAATGGCCCAACGAGACACTCAGTCGTACCAAACCGCTACAAAGAAGCATAAAGCACCTTGGGAGCACCTTCACCACACAGACTGCAGTTCAAAAAGGTGACTCACCATCACCTTCTCAAGGGCAATTAGGGATGGTCAATAAATGCCGGCCTTGCCGGCAACGCCCACATCTCGTGAATGAATAATTTTTTGAAATCCATTCTGGAGCAGTCTTCCAAAATGGTGAGTGGAATGTATATTCCACAATCGCAGGGCTCAGCAGACAGTGGATATAAAAGCTGATATCCCTCGTCAATTCCCAGACACCTCCACAGTTCATTAACATTGTTCCCCATGTAACCGATGAAGTTATCCAGAACCGAAGTTAGGTTCTGTTTGCCTGTCTCTTCCCCATCGGTACTCGTTTGGTGGCTGCTTCACCAGAAATTGATGGATCACACTCACTTGGGGCGTAAATCAAGGACAGTTTCTTGTTCTTTATCACACTCCCACTCCTTTCCTATCACACAATTCATTCATGGATTTCCCTCTTTGTTCATTGTTGCTTGAACCACTTGGAAAGATATTTGTTCCTTTACTAATTTTTTACACCCAGACATGAATAATTTCCCTGTGAGTGAGTGCCCTGTAATAGAACAATATCACATTGAAACTCTTGCAAATATCGGTCAACTTTCATACATTTTATGGAAGTGCCCAACCCCACACATTCCATGACATTACCTTATGGAAAAGCAACTATTTCTTGGCTATTTGTGCAACGAGTTGTGTCCTCTTAATTTTATATTCTTCGGCAGCACCTCCCAAACCCGCGACCTCTACCATCTAGAAGGACAAGGGCAGCAGGCCCATGGGAACACCACCACCTCCAAGTTCTCCTCCCAGTCACACCCCATCCTGACTTGGAAATATATCGGCCGTTCCTTCATCGTCGCTGGGTCACAATCCTGGGACTCCCTCCCTAACAGCACTGTGGGAGCACCTTCACCACACGGACTGCAGCGGTTCAAGAAGGCGGCTCACCACCACCTTCTCAAGGGGCAATTAGGGATGGGCGATAAATGCCGGCCTTGACAGCGATGCCCACATCTCAGGAACGAAAACGGAATACTTTCATAGATAGGAAGAAAATTCAGGCCTTGTTAATAATGCTAAAGACAAGTTCCAAGTTCTGTTTCTGTTTTGAAGTTATTGTTCTTTGTTTTTGAAAAGAAAGTGAGTTTTAACAAAACAAGTAACAGGTAACAACAACCTTGTTTTGAAAACTGGAAACAGCAAATGACTGTGGATTGGGCAACAGATCGCTGTTAGTCAGACAGTCTGGTAGAATGTAAATTAGAGTGATCTGGATGGACGTTCCCTCCAAATGTTCTCTCTGTGTGAGGAAGTAGAGATCAGGAACTCACAATGCATAGAAAATCAGATACACAAACCTTCAACCTCTAATTCCTCTTTGATGTACTTCAAGCGCTGTTTGAATATCGTCATATTGCCCGTCTCTGCCCTTACCTCAACTTATCTGCTGCCAAAACCCTCATCCATGCCTTTATCACTTGACTATTCCAACACACTCCTGGCCGGCCTCCCTAGTTCTACCCTCTATAAACTGGAGGTGATCCAAAACTCTGCCTCCCATGTCCTAACTGGCACCAAGTCCCGTTCACCAAGTACTCGCTGACCTACATTGGCTCCCAGTTAAGCGTTTAATTTTAAAATTTTTATCCTTTGTTTTCAAATCCTTCCATGGCCTCGCCCCTCCTTATCTCTGTAATCTCCTCCAGCCCTATAATCCCCCTAGATCTCTGCACTCCGCCTATTCTGGCCTTTTGAACATTTCCGATTTTAAATGCTCCACCATTGTTGGCCTTGCCTTCAACTGCCTAGGTCCTAAGCTCTGGAACTTTCTCCCTAAATCTTTCTGCCTCTCCATTTCCTTTTCCTCCTTTAAGACGCTCCTTAACACCCACCTCTTCAACCAAGCTTTTGGTCATCTGGCCTAACATCTCATGTGGCTCGGTGTCAAATTTAGTTTTTTTTGAGACTTGGGACATTTTATTACGTTTAAGGCGTTACATAAATATAAAGTAGTTGTTGTTTAACTGTAGAGCTTAATCATTCAGCAGTGTGCTGGCCCCGACCTGCGAGAGACCATCAGCGGCAGGTCGGGGCCATAAAAGGCGAGCGGCGACCTGGAACAGCGAGGGGACATACCACGGCAAGGTGCAGCGCGAGCTGGTGCAGGAGGGCGACGGCAGCAATGAGGGCGACTGGGATTGGACGTCACCAAGGTCCAGGTCGGTGATTAGAGCGTGGGCAGGTGCAGCAGGAGCGGCGAGGTCGGGGCCCAGGGGAGGCGTGAGTTTGGGGCCCAGGGGAGGCGAGGACCCAGGGGCAGCACGGGCCAAGCACACACTGCGATATGTGTGCGCACTGGGTCCGTGCAGCAGAGCTGGTCTCCAGTCGTCTTGGTTAACCCTTGCCACTGGACCAAGACCTAGCTCTGTCAAGCTCGTGTGGTGGCTGGTGTGCAACGGTCACCCCACGTTAAAAACATCCACGCACAGGCATCTTCCACCCTTCAACATGTAGTTCGGGATCTGGAATATTCGGTCAGTCATTGAAACACCTGTGAACTCAGCCCTTTTCGGGGTGGAAGCAAGTCATCCTTGCTTCGAGGGACTGCCTATGACATGACTAATCATTCACGAAATGGTGACCCGTCACTCCAAAGTGATGTATCATACATTGAGAGCACCTTACAGACTGCACTTTACAGCAATGATAAAAAGCAGGACATAAGTATTCACCTGCAATTGTTACTACACTGGTTACCAATCCTAGATGTGCTGTTTAGGGAGGCAAACAACAGAGGACAATGATCTAACTACAGCAGAGAGGGAAAACATTGGCAAAGAGATTCCAGTCTGCTTCGACATATTCCCACTGGCCAGTTTCAAAATGGCATTGGCAGGGAGCTGGGAACAAGTCAGCAGTGTATTTATATGGTCAGGATGCTGCGTAGTAAAGAGAAACTAATGGGGTGGAAAGCAAAAAGACCCTTACAAAAAAAAGTGCAGAGGAAAAGTCCGTTCAGACCACCGAGGAATTCAATTAACAAGCTATTAGTATTAAAATAAAAACAGAGAATGCTGGAAATCTCAGCGGGTCAGGCAGTATCTGTGGAGAGAGAAACAGAGTTAATGTTTCGGGTCGATGACCCTTCATCAGAACTGGCGAATGTTCGAGATGAACAAAAGCTTAAGGAGCGCTGAGAGGGGGAAGGGAGGAAAGAACAAAAGGGAAGGTCATTAGTATCAGTAAAAACTATTAGTGCTGTCATCAATGCTGCTCTGATTTATTTAATCTTCTGTGAATAACCCCAGATAGAGACCACTCCAAAATTTGTCTGATCACAAAGGCAACTGAAGCCAAAAAAAAAATCAGAACAGCAAACATAATTCAACCCCAACCAGTTTATTTCATAAATGACAAACCAGTGGTCACCAACAGTTTGCAAAGAATATCCCAGTACATATGGCTACATCTTTCTCAATAACCTTCCTTCCCTTTCAAAACCAGATACTTAACCAGCTTCCTTTTAAAGGAGTTAAACCAATGCAGCCATTAACCTCCTCTGATCAGAAGAATGCATTCAATACGGACTAGCCAACGTCTTTCTCTTGGGAAATTGAAATTTCTTTCTCTTGCTATTTTTCCTCTCTTGAAGACATTATCTCCCTGATCAGGCAGGTGTCTGTTGTCCTCTGGTATCACTACCAGCCGGCCATTGTCCTTGACAACGGAGTATTGTCAGACAACGTTCCCTGTAAGCCGCGTTGCTGAGCGTCTATCTGGAGGTCCCACGCAGCCCGGGACTGGCTTTTCAAATTGGAGATTTTGCGCATTGGTGACATTTTGAATAGGCCGCGCACCCCCAAAAAATGGGGGGGGGGAACATTGTTGTCAGGTTATTATATCAGAGGGAGCGCACCATAGTCTAGGCTGATCACATACGCGCGCATTCATTTCCAGCAAGGGTCACTGAGTTATCAGGAGTGGGGGCCCTGACTAATTTCCCCCCTGTAATGTAGGGGGTACTGAGGACAATTATCGGGACCCTACCACCACAGCGGAGATCCACTAACTCAACACACACCAGAGCTCGCACAAGAAACATTCATCGTTGTAATGTATTTGCTTCATGGGCTCTTTGCTTAAGAATTCATAGCAACACATTGCTATTAACAACTAGTTGGTTTATTAGCAAAGGTTTATCACACTACACATTACCGGTTCATCCACCAGGCTCACAACCACCTGCCTCATCATGGATCCCCCGAACCCAACTGGCTTGGGTTTTATTGAGTCTTGTGAACATCATGTGACTGGCTAAGCCACTCCCAACTCAACAGCTCTACAACTATTTTAAACTAAACTTTAAATCAAGTGCCCTCTTCAACAGCTCGACAACTATTTTGTGCAAAACATAAAATCAAGTGCCCCCTTATTAAAGTGGCACCAGAACCAACAAATTAACAAATTAAACTTTGGAACATAAAACAAATCAAATTAAAATTTGGTTGCCGGGGGTGATGATGCACTCCAATCCCTCCGATGCCCACCTCTCGCGGAAGGCCGCAAGCGTACCGGTGGACACTACGTACTCCGTCTCCAGGGACACCCTGGCGTGAACGTAACAACTGCTCTATAACTATTTTGGTTGAAACTTTCATTCAAGTGCCCCCTTGTTTTTTTTTTGAGGGCACCAAAAACACAAATTAACAATTGAACATAAAGGGAACCTTTGTCAAATCAAATCAAATTAAAATTCTGTTCCCGGTTGAAATAATGCACTCCAGTCCCTCTGGTGCCCACCTCTCGCGGAAGGCCGCGAGCGTACCGGTGGACACCGCGTGCTCCATCTCCAGGGACACCCTGGCTCGGATGTAACCGCGGAAGAGAGGCAGGCAGTCGGGCTGAATGACCCCCTTGACCGGTTAATGGCCCCCTTGGCCAGGCCCAGGAGCAGTCCTACGAGGAGGCCCTCTGACCTGCCCGCTCCCCCCCCTCCGCACAGGGTGCCCAAAGATCAGGAGTGTGGGACTGAAATGCAATCAGAATATGAGGAGCAGCCCCTTCAAATATTGGAAGAGGGGCTGCAACCTCACACATACAACAGAGACGTGGAACACAGACTCCTCCAGACCGCAGAAATTGCAGGCGGCCTGAGATTCCGTGAACCGACTTAAAAACTTATTGCACGGGACTGCTCCGTGCAACACTCTCCAGGTCAAGTCCTCAATAAATAAAGGGAGGACTCCCATGTAGAGAGCACTCCATTGGGGACCCCCGCCTGCTTCGGACGGCAAGATGGTGACAACAGCTCGACAAACTTGTGAGCGTACATTACAATCGTCTAAACTGCTCAGCTATTCACTGGATAAACTCACTGTGCCAACGGAGAGCGGGCATTAACTTCCTCTGATTGGAAGAATGCATTCACTACGGACGGAAGAACCAACGATTTTCTCTTGGGGAATAGAGCCCCAGTCTCCCATTTCACAGGCAGTGAGCTTCTGCACTATAAGAAGTATAACGTGCTCGTCCTTACCTCGAGGAGCTCACTGTTCTGTCGGCTATCCAGTTCAGATATACAACCCTCTACCCGAGTTGGTGGGGCCTGCCTTGGATTAATTTCTGTGGGTAATCTCTCTGTCGGCATGACGTGGTTCTTCTCAGTCTGCGGTAAGCCGATGTTCTGGTTATGAATTTTCTGAGTTGGTTGAGTTGGAGCAGGCCTGATCCTGTGGATCAGTCTTTTTTTAATGATTTTATTCCGCAGTAAACTTGAACGAAAGGTATTGATGTGGGCCGATGGAACGTGCAGAGTGCTCGGAGGAGCTGGAAAGAAGCAAGAGGTTTTATTGTAACTCTGTGTAACATTTTGATGTCTGCAGTGGTTTTAAAGATTTGTCATTTTGGTAAAAAAAAGCTAATTATTTAACTAATAAATACTTCAAGCTAAAAAAAAAAGCTAATTTTTGATGTGGCTTTTAGTTCTCCCTTTTTCGGCCCTCCTCGCTTGCAGATGCCGACTCCTGCTGGGTATATTCCACGGGCATGTACTGAAGGGGTTATTCTTCAGATCCGAAACAGTGACTGGCACTGGGTTATTTCATTGCACGTGGCACCACGGGCAAGTCCAACCTTGCGTCAGCCGTGGCTCAGTGGGCAGCACTCTCTCTTGTCTCTGAGTCAGAAGGTTGTGGGTTCAAGTCCCACTCCAGGGACTTGAGCACAAAAATCTAGGCTGACACTCCGGGGCAGTGCTGAGGGAGTGCTGCACTGTCGGAGGGGCTGTACTGAGGGAGCGCTGCACTATCGGAGGGGCAGTACTGAGGGAGGGCTGCACTGTCGGAGGGGCAGTACTGAGGGAGCGCTGCACTGTCGGAGGGGCAGTACTGAGGGAGGGCTGCACTGTCGGAGGGGCAGTACTGAGGGAGCGCTGCACTGTCGGAGGGGCAGTACTGAGGGAGCGCTGCACTGTCGGAGGGGCAGTACTGAGGGAGCGCTGCACTGTCGGAGGGGCAGTACTGAGGGAAGACTGCACTGTCGGAGGGGCCATCTTTCGGATGAGACATTAAACCGAGGCCCCGTCTGCTCTCTCAGGTGGACATAAAAGATCCCAGGGCACTATTTCGAAGAAGAGCAGGGGAGTTATCCCCGGTGTCCTGGGGCTAATATTTATCCCTCAATCAACATCACTACAACAGATTATGTGGTCATTATCACATTGCTGTTGGTAAATTGCAAATTGACTGCCGTGTTTCCCACATTACAACAGTGACCACACTTCAAAAAAGTACTTCATTGGCAGTAAAGCGCTTTGAGATATCCGGTGGTCGTAATATGAATGGTAATGAATGCACAATACGTTGTTGCTGCTGCTGTTTCGAAAGGGTCATTCTTCACATTATTGTTTCAATGGTCGATGGATCAGAAGCCAGAACACCAAGATCTGCTGGTATCGGCAAACTGATTGAGACTTTGTGACCCTGAAGCTCCCACACCCACATCTGCATCCTCTTGACGGTTTGTCAAGGGATCCTGCCCTGAGGAAAACACGACTAGGGCAAGTGGGCACCCCTGCTGAGCTCCCCATCCAAGAGAGCCGAGATATTTCCTCCTCAACAGACAGCATGAGAGAATTGGGGGGACTACCTATTTGAAAGCAGTAGAAAATGACATATGGGGGTCAAGACCTCCCCAAATATAGAAAAAGTATTTTGTGAATTGCATATGTCTTTTAAATCCTGGTTATTCCTATTATTCCTAATTATGTTAGTGCCATTACTTCATTGAAATTGATTCTACATAAGAAATAGGAGCAGGAGTCGGCCATTCGGCCCCTCGAGCCTGCTCCGCCATTCAATAAGATCATGGCTGATCTGATCTTAGTCTCAACTCTACTTCCCCGCCCGCTCCCCATAACCCTTGACTCCCTTATCGTTCAAAAATCTGTCTATCTCCACCTTAAATATATTCAATGATCCAGCCTCCACAGCTCTCTGGGGCAGAGAGTTTCAAAGATTCACCACCCTCTGAGAGAAGAAATTCTTCCTCATTTCCGTTTTAAATGAGTGAACCCTTATTCTGAAACTATGCCCCCTAGTTCTAGATTCCCTCACGAGGGGAAACATCCTCTCTGATTCCAATAGATTACTGTACAACAGGGCAAAGAGTGGAATCCAACAATGGGCATTGGGCATTGAGCATGTAGTAATGTGGGCACAGAAGCCAAGCTCAATATATTCATTGTTAAAGTTCAATGGCAAACAACAAGATTAGCTCCAGATGTTTGAGAAAAAGAGCTAAGTCAGGAGCTGAGTCCAGAACAACTGCAATTGGTACATATCTGTGATATCAAACTGGAAATTCAGATATTGCTCCAGTAATCACTGAATAAAAGTATGAGAAATGGCAAGGTCAGAACAATTAACAGTATATGAATCAAGGGGCAACATGGAATCTAAACACGTATCTGGGACTCTATATTGGCTGTTGATAATAGAATCTTAATTATTAAGACCACAGTAGAGTGTAAGAATTCTGCTTTAGAAGTGGTGAGAGCGAGAAAGACAGAGAAAGAGAGAGAGAGAGAGAGAGAGAGAGAGAGACGGAGAGAGACAGAGTGAGAGAAAAAGACGGAGGGAGAGATGGAGAGAGAGAGAGAGAGAGAGAGAGAGAGAGACGGCGAGAGAGAGAGACGGAGAGAGAGAGAAAGAGACGGAGAGAGAGAAAGAGAGACGGAGAGAGAGAAAGAGACGGGGAGAGAGAAAGAGACGGGGAGAGAGAGAGATGGGGAGAGAGAGAGAGACGGGGAGAGAGAGAGACGGGGAGAGAGAGAGAGACGGGGAGAGAGAGAGAGACGGGGAGAGAGAGAGAGAGACGGGGAGAGAGAGAGAGAGGGGGAGAGAGAAAGAGACGGGGAGAGAGAAAGAGACGGGGAGAGAGAGAGAGAGAGACGGGTAGGGAGAGAGACGGGGGGAGAGAGAGAGAGAGACGGGGGAGAGAGAGAGAGAGAGAGAGAGAGAAATTGGGAGAGAGAGAGAGGGGGGGGGAGAGAGAGAGACAGAGAGAGAGAGACACACAAACAGAGACAGAGACAGAGAAAGACGGAGAAAGACAGACTTGAAACCTGTAAAGGAATGAACATATGGCTTTACTGGAAGCTGGAATTAGGTGAGTATAAAAAAAAATAAAGAGATTTAGGCTTGGGTGGGGGGGGGGGGGGGGGGGGGGAGAGAGAAGTCCATAAATGTATTGGGGAGAGGGGGAAACTAAAGATTTACATAAGTTATGCTCAGCCTGACAAATAACAGACACTATTTATTGATGTTGCCTGTAATTATTGTTAAAGACTCCTGATGGCTTGCATTTCTCCAATGAAAACATTTAAATCATATTAAAAAAAGGACCAACGTGTCCACCATTCTATACAATAAATTCAGTCCTTACCTGCTTGTGCTTGCATCAACTCCCGCATCGTTCGAAGCTCTTGCAGTATAGCTAGCAAAGTTGGCTGGCAACTACACACACAACAGGTCGAACCCAATGTAGAATATGGCATCTCACCTGCAGAACAGGCAGCAAGTTAGCCCTGTGCAAGTTCCCCTCCAAGTTACACACCATCCTGACTGGGAAATATATCGGCCGTTCCTTCATCGTCGCTGGGTCAAAATCCTGGAACTCCCTCCCTAACAGCACTGTGGGAGCACCTTCACCACACGGACTGCAGCGGTTCAAGAAGGCGGCTCACCACCACCTTCTCAAGGGGCAGTTAGGGATGGGCAATAAATGCCGGCCTTGCCAGCGACGCCCATATTCCAGGAATGACTAAAACAAATTAAAGTTCAAAATCCTGAGGGGTCTGGACAGAGTAGATTGAGAGAAAATGTTCCCATTGGTGGAAGGGTCGGGAACCAGAGGACACAAATTTAAGGTGATTGGCAGAAGAACCAAAGGCGACATGAGGGAAAACTTTTTTTTTTTACGCAGCGAGTGGTTAGGATCTGGAATGCGCTGCCTGAGAGGGTGGTGGAGGCAGACTCAATCGTGGCTTTCGAAAGGGAATTGGATAAATGCCTGAAAGAAAAAAATGTGCAGGGCTACGGGGAAAGGGCGGGGGAGTGGGACTGGCTGAGGTGCTCTTGCAGAGAGCCGGCACGGGCTCGACGGGCCGAATGGCCTCCTTCTGTGCTATAACCGTTCTCTGATCCTACGATTCTATTCTACGACTCAACAACAGGACAAAATCAACTTACCATTGCTTTCCAACATGCCTTGGATTCTGTCAGTATTTGCATCGATGACTGGTTTTGATGATCTCGAGCCATCACCACTATATCCTCCTGAGACACAGGTATCCTGTGTCTGCACCTGAATATCTTTCCAGACAATACTGTGGGACAAATGAGGCTCATCATGGCGGGCACTAGTCTGGCTTGTATTGTGCTGGAGCCATGTTAAATCCGGAGTCACTGCTTCCTGCTTCACTTTTTCACTAACATGCATCAATGGCTGATGGATCCGGACAGTATTAACCTTGTTATTTAATAAGCGTCTCATCCCAGACACTTGCTTCTTCAGCCCCTCACATACGTCGCCTAACAATCAACAAACAGATATTCAAAAAAAAAGGCGTTGAAGCATGGATTATTTGTACATGAATGCAATTGAGAACATTGTGCAGTTCAGGAGTGACAGTGTTGAAGAATAAAACTGAACTATTCCCTGATGGCATCCACCCTAGGCCCTTAATGTAAGATAGTCACCAAGTAATCCATGTCCAACACTTTTTGGGACTTGCAAGTGCAGCAACCCCGGTTTCTGGTATAAAAGTTGTACACTGTGGGAACGAATTCAGACGGCTCAAATACATTTTGTTTCTGTAAAGGTACAGTGGGGAAAGAGGTATTTCAGCCCGTGTCCTAACTCGCACCAAGTCCCGCTCACCCATCACCCTCTGTGCTCACTGACCTACATTGGCTCCTGGTTAAACAAGGCCTCGATTTAAAAATTCTCATCCTTGTTTACAAATCCCTCCACGGGCTCGCCCCTCCCTATCTCTGTAATCTCTTTCAGCCTTGTAACCGCCCCCCCCCCCCTCCCGCCCCGAGATGTCTGCGCTCCTCTAATTCTGTCCTCTTGAGCATCCCTGATTATAATCGCTCAACCATTGGTGGCCGTGCCTTCTGTTGCCTGGGCCCTAAGCTCTGGAACTCCCTCACTAAATCTTACCACCTCTCTACCTCTCTTTCCTCCTTTAAGACGCTCCTTAAAATCTACCTCTTTAACCAAGCTTTTGGTCACCTGCCATAATTTCTTCTTATGTGACTCGGTGTCACATTTATCTGTTTTGTGTTATAACACTGCTGTGAAGCGCCTTGGGACGTTTTACTATGTTAAAGGTGCTATATAAATACAAGTTGTTGCTTTTGTTGTTGTTACCCCTCTGGGTTGAATTTTAAACTCCATCTCAGAGATGAAAGTTCCAGTCACTGCAGCATTCAATCTCCAGTGTGGGTCTATTTCTACTGAACACTGAACAAAGTTTGGTTGAGCTTATTTGAATCGTGTGGATTTAAAAATAAATGCTCCTTTAGTGTCAGCCGTGGCTCAGTGGGCAGCACTCTCTCTCCGAGTCAGAAGGTTGTGGGTTCAAGACCCACTCCAGGGATTTGGGCACAGAAATCTAGGCTGATACTCCCAGTGCAGTGCTGAGACGTTAAGCCGAGGCCCCCGTCTGCTCTCTCAGGCGGATGTAAAAGATCCCGTGGCACTATTTGGAAGAAGAGCAGGGGGAGTTATCCCCAGTGTCCTGGGCCCAATAGTTATCCCTCATTCAACATAACAAAAAAAGATTATCATTATCACATTGCTGTTTGTGGGAGCTTGCTGTGCACAAATTCACCGCCGCATTTCCGCATTACAACAGCGACTCCACTCCAAAAGTAGTACATTGGCGGTTGAGTGCTTTAGGATGTCCTGAGCCCACGAAAGGCGCTATAAAAATGCAAGTCTTCCTTTTTCTTTTTAGGTGTCATGCCCAAGAGGCACTGCAACTTCAACTGCCCCAAGAGCTGCTCCAGAGTTGTCCAACAACATGAAACAAACTCCAGCTTATAGCATGGTTCCTCACATTTGGGCAGTTCTCAAGTTGCTTTGAAGCCATGGCACCTGCTGCTTACTGTGGAGCAGCTTCAGGATGTACGGGGTGCTCATCAGCGACAACACTGGAGCAGCCCAGCAGGGAGAGACACCTCCATGCCAGTAAAACTGACAATGTTTTCCGGAGTGTAATATTTTCTTCTAAAACAAGCACTTCAAAAACAAACAAACTTTCCTAAATCTAGGGGCAGACATTGTGTTCAAAGTGTGTTTTGTTTTAAAAAGTCAATCAACTTCCCCTTTGGCTAATATTTTCTAATATCAAAATGGGGAAGGGCAATGAAAATTACTTCCCCAGCCTTTTATTCTCTTTAATCTCATCAACATCCACATATATGTTGTGTTTATCAGTACACAATGCAAACATACCCGTAACAAACAGCGTGTCATGTGTCCTTCCTAAGTTTTCATTGCTGCTGTCAGAATGGTTATCATCCTGATAATCTGTAACAAATACCTTTGGTTAGTATACGTTTACAATCTCTGCACAAGTACCCATAATCCACAACAGCAACTTGTATTTATATAGCGCCTTTAACGTAGTGAAACGTCCCAAGGTGCTTCACAGCAGTGTTCTGGGATAAAAAATTTGGCACCGAGTCACACAAGGAAAAATTTGGGCAGGTGACCAAAAGCTTGGTCAAAGAGGTAGCTATTAAGGAGCGTCTTGAAAGAGGAAAGAGAGGCGGAGAGGTTTAGGGAGGGAGTTCCAGAGCTTGGGGCCTCGGCAACAGACGGCGTGGCCACCGATGGTGGAGCGATTATAATCAGGGATGCTCAGGAGGGCAGAATTAGAGAAGCACAGACATCTCGAGGAGGTTGTGGAGCTGGAGGGGATTACAGAGATAGGGAGGGACGAGGCCACGGAGGGATTTGATAAGATGGGTGAGAATTTTGAAATCGAGGCGTTGTTTACACGGGAGCCAATGTAGGTCAGCGAGCACAGGGGTGATGGGTGAGCGGGACTTGGTGCGAGTTAGGACACGGGCAGCTGAGTTTACGTAGGGTAGAATGTGGGAGGCTGGCCAGGAGTGCATTGGAATAGTCATGTCTAGAGGTAACAAAGGCATGGATGAGGGCTTCAGCAGTGGATGAGCTGAGGCAAGGGTGGAGACGGGCGATGTTAGGGAGCTGCAAATAAACAATTATGAGATCGATTAGAAATACTCCTATGGCATGTCAAAGGAAGAAATACGAATCACATTTTGACAAAATTCAAGCGCTCGTACTGACGTCTGACAGACGAACAACATTTCCTTCATAGGATGTTAAGGCAATGGTGCAAGGTCGATCCAAAGTGTAATAAACTTCATAAACATTAATAAGAAGTCATGAAAGAGCAAAGATCATAAAGCTCACTGATCACTTCCTCTCCCATCAGGCAGCTGATTGTATTTTGAATAACTCCAATGTTTTTTTGCCTCTTTGTTTCAATTGATTATTCCAAACATTTATCAGAGGAAATAAGTTATTCTTGATTCTGAATTCTAAAATTCAAGAATGTTTTTAAATGTACTTTTCACTAATTTTCAATTTAATTCTTGTGATATTAAAACCATCATAGTATAGCACAGATTTGTGGGGTTTGATCACATACAAACTTAGTTAGAGATAGTGCAGGGTGACCATTCGGCCCCATTTCTCAGTGACAGTCCCTGGATGAGGTACTGTGTCCCTGGCAAGCAATGTCCTGCTTCACCAAACTCGGCAGGTGTCTGAATGCACTTCAATCGTGTGACGTCACATCTGCAGTAATTTTATGCGCATTTGTTTTGCACATTTAGTGTATATGTGCGCAACTGTTAAAATATAGGCTGCTAAAAAAAAGTTCGCCTCACTACACTGCGCAGCTACATTTTCCGGCCTGGCTACTTCGCTGTGCTCCCACTGTGTGTGTCCCCGGATTCGGGTTGGAAAATATGGTCACCCTGAAATAGTGTGAAGTGCTTTCGTCTCTGATGTTGCCAAAGGCAAGTACACATCCAGTTATCAGGAGCGAAGTGGAGTCTCACACTTGGTCAGGCTGTGAGTGTGGGAAGGATTTCAACTTGAAGCACAGAAGTTGTAGCGTCAATATCCCCCTTGAAAATCATCACACGGAAAGATGCAGATTTTAAAAAGAAAAAAAGACTTGCATTTATACATAGGAAATAGGTGCAGGGGGAGGCCATTCGGCCCTTCGAGCCTGCACCACCATTCAATGTGATCATGGCTGATCATTCAACTTCAGTACCCCATTCCTGCTTTCTCTCCATGCCGCTTGATCCCTTTAGCCGTAAGGGCCACATCTAACTCCCTCTTAAATATATCCAATGAACTGGCATCAACAACTCCCTGCAGTAGAGAATTCCACAGGTTAACAACTCTCTGAGTGAAGAAGTTTCTCCTCATCTCAGTCCTAAATGGCTTACCCCTTATCCTTAGACTGTGACCTCTGGTTCTGGACTTCCCCAACATCGGGAACATTCTTCCTGCATCTAACCTGTCCAGTCCCGTCAGAATTGTATATGTTTCTATGAGATCCTCTCTCATTCTTCTAAATTCCAGTGAATATAAGCCTAGTCGATCCAGTGCCTTTCACGACCTCAGAACATCCCAAGGCGCCTTTCATGGCCAATGAAGATAGTCACTGTTGCAGTATGGGAAACGCGGCAGCCAATTTGCACACAGCAAGTTCCTACAAACAGCAATGGGATAATGACCAGATAATCTGTTTTTTTTCATTATGTTGATTGAGGGATAAATATTGGCCCCAGGACACTGGGGAGAACTCCCCTGCTCTTCTTCAAAATAGTGCCCTGGGATCTTTTACATCCATCTGAGAGAGCAGACGGGGCCTCGGTTTAAGGTCTCATGCGAAAGACAGCACTTCCGACAGTGCGGCACTCCCTCAGCACTGCACTGGGAGTGTGAGCCTAGATTTATGTGCTCAAGTCCCTGGAATGGGACTTGAATCCACAACCTTCTGACGCAGAACCGAGAGTGCTGCCCACTGAGCAGGGGCTGACTGATGAGGCCAAAGACTGGTATGAATCTGGTGTCGGGAGTGAAGTGGAGTCTCACTTATGAAGATAGGTTGAGTAGGTTGGGCCTATACTCATTGGAGTTCAGAAGAATGAGAGGTGATCTTATCGAAACATATAAGATAATGAGGGGGCCACTCATAGGGGAAACTAAAACTAGGGGGCATAGTCTCAGAATAATGGGCCGCTCATTTAAAAACTGAGATGAGGAGGAATTTCTTCTCTCAGAGGGTTTTAAATCTGTGGAATTCTCTGCCCCAGAGAGCTGTGGAGGCTGGGTCATTGAATATATTTAAGGTGGAGATGGACAGATTTTTGAGCAATAAGGGAGTAAAGGGTTTTCGAGAGCGAGCGGGGAAGTGGAGCTGAGTCCATGATCTGATCAGATCAGCCACGATCTTATTAAATGGCGGAGCAGGCTCGAGGGGCCGAATGGCCGACTCCTGCTCCTATTTCTTATGTTCTTGTGTTCACAGTTTGGATCCAGTTCAGGTTGTGAGTATGGATGGACTCAACATTTCAATTCACACTGACACAGAAGTTGACATGTCAATAACCCCCCCCCCCCCCCCGAAGATCATTATCCGGAAACACACGGAAAGATGCAGTTTTTTTTTTAAAAGAACTCTGCCGAAAAGGGGACTATAATCTCTGATTGGGAGCAGATCCCAATTATTAAGCAGAAGTGTCAGCCGGGGCTCAGTGGGTAGCACTCTCGCCGCTGAGTCAGAAAGTTGTGAGTTCAAGTCCCACTCCAGGGACGGCTGACACTCCCTGTGCAGTGCTGAGGGAGTGCTGCACTGTCGGAGGTGCCGTCTTTCAGAAGAGACATTAAACCGAGGCGCCATCTGCTCTCTCAGGTGGATGTAAAAGATCCCATGGCACTATTCGAGGAAGAGCAGGGGAGTTATCCCCGGTGTCCTGGCCTCAGTCAACATCACAAAAACACAGATTATTTGGTCATTGTCACATTGCTGTGTGTGGGAGCTTGCTGTGCGCAAACTGGCTGCCGCGTTTCTCACATTACAACAGTGACTACACTCCAAAAGTGCTTCATTGGGTGTAAAGCACTTTGGGAACGTCTGGTGCTCGTGAAAGGCGCTATATAAATGCAAGTCTTTCTTTTCAGAAACTCCCTCACACAACTAACCAATACACAAAATTATAAATTAACTGAATACATAAATCAACAAAACGAAAGCTACGACACAGTGCCTGGCATTGCTTGAAGATCACCGGAAGGAAAAAGGTGACGTTTTTAAAAAGAAAAATTCTGCTGAAAAAGGGGGACTAAAATCTCAGATTGGGAAAAGATCCCAATGATTATGCACTGACCTCCCTGTCCAATCAACACCCAAACAAATACAGATCCCAATTATTAAGCATAAACTCTCACTCAACTCTGCAATACACAAAATGATAAATGAAATTAATCAGTGATTGAAGAGGCACCTCCTCAGGGCAGTGCCCACCCCAGGAGAGTGTCCACCCCCCGGACAGAGTCCATCCCAGGAGAGTGTCCACCCCTTGGACAGAGTCCACCCCAGGACAGTGTCCACCTCAGGAGAGTGTCCACCCTCCGGACAGTGCCCACCCCAGGAGAGTGTCCATGCCCCACAGTGCCCACCCCCCGGACAGAGTCCACCCCAGGAGAGTGCCCACCCCCCGGACAATGCCCACCCCCCGGACAGTGCCCACCCCCCGGACAGAGTCCACCCCCCGGACAGTGCCCACCCCTCGGACAGAGTCCCCCCCCCCCAGGACAGTGCCCACCCCAGGACAGTGCCCACCCCCCGGACAGAGTCCACCCCCCGGACAGAGTCCACCCCAGGACAGTGTCCACCCCACGGACAATGCCCACGGACAGAGTCCACCCCAGGACAGTGTCCACCCCCCGGACAGAGTCCACCCCAGGACAGTGCCCACCCCAGGACAGTGCCCACCCCCCGGACAGAGTCCACCCCCCGGACAGAGTCCATCCCAGGACAGTGTCCACCCCACGGACAATGCCCACGGACAGAGTCCACCCCAGGACAGTGTCCACCCCCCGGACAGAGTCCACCCCAGGACAGTGTCCACCCCCCCAGGACAGAGTCCACCCCCCGGACAGAGTCCACCCCAGGACAGTGCCCACCCCCGGACAGTGCCCACCCCCGGACAGAGTCCACCCCAGGACAGTGCTCACGGACAGAGTCCACCCCAGGACAGTGTCCACCCCCCGGACAGAGTCCACCCCAGGACAGTGCTCACGGACAGTGCCCACCCCCCGGACAGAGTCCACCCCAGGGCAAGTGCCCACGGACAGAGTCCACCCCAGGGCAGTGTCCACCCCCCGGACAGAGTCCACCCCAGGGCAGTGTCCCCCCCAGGGCAGTGTCCGGCCCCGGACAGTGCCCCCCTTCCCGGGAGATGTGTCCCCCCCTGGGAGAGGCCCCTCAGGGTGAGTGGGCCGCCAGCAGTAGCCCGGCCCTCCCGCTCCCGCTCCCGCTCCCGCCGCCGGCCGCCCACCTTGGCTCACTCTCTTGAAGCTGCGGGATTTGCGGCTCCTCCTCCGCTCGCTGAACTCCATTTGTTTCCCTCTCCGGGTCCCCGGGAAGCGCCAGCGGTCGGGAATCACCTCAGGCCCCCGGCCCGCTCTCCGGCTCCGCGTCTCTTCCCGCCGCGGCCGCCGAGGGAGCGATCCAGCCGCCGCCTGGCGAGGGAGAGCCGACTGAGCGGGACAGCTCCGCCAGGGGGCCACCCGCTCTGCCAGGTGACCACTGCCTCCGCCAGGGGGACACCCGCTCCGCCAGGGGGCCACTCGCTCCGCCAGGGGGCCACCCGCTCTGCCAGGGGGACACTGCCTGCCAGGGGGACAACTCCGCCAGGGGGACACCCGCTCCACCAGGGGGACACTGCCTGCCAGGGGGACAACTCCGCCAGGGGGACACCCGCTCTACCAGGTGACCACTGCCTCCACCAGGGGGACACCCGCTCTGCCAGGTGACCACTGCCTCCGCCAGGGGGCCGCCCGCTCCGCCAGGGGGCCACTGCCTTCGCCAGGGGGACACCCGCTCTACCAGGTGACCACTGCCTCCGCCAGGGGGACACTGCCTCCGACACAGGGACCACCGCTCCGCCAGGGGACCACTGCCTCCGCCAGGGGGGCCACCCGCTCTGCCAGGGGGACACTGCCTGCCAGGGGGACAGCTCCGCCAGGGGGCCACAACCTCCGCCAGGGGGCCACCCATTCCGCCAGGGGAACACTGCCTCTGCCAGGTGGACAGTTCCGCCAGGGAGCCACTGCCTCCACCAGGGGACCACTGCCTCCGCCAGGGGGACACCCGCTCCGCTAAGGGTACACTGCCTCCGCCAGGTAGCCACCCGCAACGCCAGGGGTATACTGCCTCCGCCAGGAGACTACCCGCTCCGCCAGGGGGCCAATGCCTCCGCCAGGGGACACCGCCTCTGTGTCTTGGCATGCTCTTCTTGTAAATGCAGCTTGTCATATTTTATCTACAATTATTAAATATTCAACATTAACTATCGCTTTAAATGTAATTCTTGTTGTAAAATATTTTAAAGACAATCGTTAGGTTTTTTAGCCAGTTGAAATATGCGGAAATATTTTACTGTGTGGAGCTGCTGGTCAATGGAGGGAATAAGTGTTTTTTATTTTAATCTAGTTACTGATTTGAGAATTGTGGCAATTCTCACGGAAAACTACAGTGACATCTCCATTGTGTACAATCGAAAGATGATAATCCTAAATAAAAAGAGATAGCAATGATCATTTTATGGAGATCAGATTAAATAGTATTAAAATATTAAAGCTCCATTTTCATCTGTGCTTCCCGTAATATTAATCCAATGATTAAATATAGAAAACAATGCCTATCTATGTGTTAAAATAAAATATATATTTTAAGAGAAGTACTCTGTAAAGCTTTTGGTAATTTACGATGAAGCTCAGGTCCAGGTTGGAGGCCATGCTGCCCGTGGGGGTGATCGCCCTGGCTGCCTGCCTCTCCTCCACAGTCTTGTCCGTGCCCCAGGAGAAGGAACAACAGTGTCAGCCGGTACGCTTGAGGCCATCCTTGACCCATGGGCTGGAGTGCTTAGCGGATCATAGTAACAACTAAAGGGGAAAAAAGAACGACTTGCATTTCGATAGCGCCTTTCACGACCTCAGGACGTCCCAAAGCGCTTCACAGCCAATGAAGCACGTTTTGAAGTTGGAATGTAGGAAACGTGGCAGCCAATTTGCGCACAGTAATCTTCCACAAACAATGTGATAATGACCAGATTATCACATTTTCTGATGTTGGTTGAGGGATACATATTAGCCAGGACACTAGGGAGAACTCCCCCTCTTCAAAATAGTGCCGTGGGATCTTTTACGTCCACCTAAGAGAGCAGACAGGGCCTTGGTTTAATGTCTCATCCCAAAAGACAGCACCTCCGACAGTGCGGCGCTCCCTCAGTACTGCCCCTCTGACAGTGCTCTCTCAGCACTGCACTGGGAATGTCAGCCTAGATTAATAAATAATGATGGCACTGTGATTGAGTTCTTTATTCGTAAGAAAGGAAGTATGAGCAGTGTTGCTTTAGTTGTGCTAGTAGCAGTGGGCCCCAGGGTGAGGGTGAATGTGAGGAGGCTGAGAGCAGGCCAGGCCCGGTTGCCATGGTAACTGGCGGTCGCGCAGCCTGTGACAGCAGCTGTCGCGCGGCAGTGACGTGGCGGGGCCCGGGAGCCATGGAGACGCTGCGGGCGGAGATCGCCAGGAAACGGCGGCTGCTGCAGGAGCAGGAGGTGTTGGTGGTGAGCCCGGGGGACGCGGGAGGCGGGGGCCTGGGCCTGGGCCTGGGCCTGGGCCCGGGCCCGGAGCCGGAGCCGGAGCCTCGGCGTTTCCTGCCAGGCCTCAATCTACCGACTCTCCCTCCCCTGGCCCCTCACCCTCCCTGGCCCCGCTCGCTCCCCCCTCGCTCCTCTCCCCCCTCGCTCCTCTCCCCCCTCGCTCCTCACCCCCCCCCCTCGCTCCTCTCCCCCTCGCTCCTCTCCCCCCTCGCTCCTCACCCCCCCCCCTCGCTCCTCACCCCCCCCCTCGCTCCTCTCCCCCCTCGCTCCTCACCCCCCCCCCTCGCTCCTCACCCCCCCCCTCGCTCCTCACCCCCCTCGCTCCTCACCCCCCCCCTCGCTCCTCTCCCCCTCGCTCCTCTCCCCCCTCGCTCCTCACCCCCCCCCCCTCGCTCCTCTCCCCCTCGCTCCTCTCCCCCCTCGCTCCTCACCCCCCCCCCTCGCTCCTCACCCCCCCCCTCGCTCCTCTCCCCCTCGCTCCTCTCCCCCTCGCTCCTCTCCCCCTCGCTCCTCTCCCCCTCGCTCCTCTCCCCCTCGCTCCTCTCCCCCCTCGCTCCTCACCCCCCCCCCTCGCTCCTCTCCCCCCTCGCTCCTCAACCCCCCCTCGCTCCTCACCCCCCCCTCGCTCCTCACCCCCCCCCTCGCTCCTCTCCCCCTCGCTCCTCTCCCCCCTCGCTCCTCACCCCCCCCCTCGCTCCTCACCCCCCCCTCGCTCCTCTCCCCCTCTCTCCTCTCCTCCTCGCTCCTCACCCTCCCCCTCGCTCCTCTCCCCCTCTCTCCTCTCCTCCTCGCTCCTCTCCCTCCCCCCTCGCTCCTCCCCCCCTCGCTCCTCACCCTCGCTCCTCTCACCCTCGCTCCTCACCCCCTCACTCCCCCTACCTCCCTCCTGGTTCTTTCTCCTTGCTCCTTGGGGGTAGTGTACTGATGTGGATTGAGAACTGGTTGTCAGACAGGAAGCAAAGAGTAGGAGTAAATGGGTACTTTTCAGAATGGCAGGCAGTGACTAGTGGGGTACCGCAAGGTTCTGTGCTGGGGCCCCAGCTGTTTACACTGTACATTAATGATTTAGACGAGGGGATTAAATGTAGTATCTCCAAATTTGCGGATGACACTAAGTTGGGTGGCAGTGTGAGCTGCGAGGAGGATGCTATGAGGCTGCGGAGTGACTTGGATAGGTTAGGTGAGTGGGCAAATGCATGGCAGATGAAGTATAATGTGGATAAATGTGAGGTTATCCACTTTGGTGGTAAAAACAGAGAGACAGACTATTATCTGAATGGTGACAGATTAGGAAAAGGGGAGGTGCAACGAGACCTGGGTGTCATGGTACATCAGTCATTGAAGGTTGGCATGCAGGTGCAGTAGGCGGTTAAGAAAGCAAATGGCATGTTGGCCTTCATAGCGAAGGGATTTGAATACAGGGGCAGGGAGGTGTTGCTACAGTTGTACAGGGCCTTGGTGAGGCCACACCTGGAGTATTATGTTCAGTTTTGGTCTCCTAACTTGAGGAAGGACATTCTTGCTATTGAGGGAGTGCAGCGAAGATTCACCGGACTGATTCCCGGGATGGCGGGATTGACATATCAAGAAAGACTGGATCAACTGGGCTTGTATTCACTGGAGTTCAGAAGAGTGAGAGGGGACCTCATAGAAACGTTTAAAATTCTGACGGGTTCAGACAGGTTAGATGCAGAAAGAATGTTCCCAATGTTGGGGAAGTCCAGAACCAGGGGTCACAGTCTGAGGATAAGGGGTAAGCCATTTAGGACCGAGATGAGGAGAAACTTCTTCACCCAGAGAGTGGTGAACCTGTGGAATTCTCTACCACAGAAAGTAGTTGAGGCCAATTCACTAAATATATTCAAAAGGGAGTTAGATGAAGTCCTTACTACTCGGGGGATCAAGGGGTATGGCGAGAAAGCAGGAAGGGAGTACTGAAGTTTCATGTTCAGCCATGAACTCATTGAATGGCGGTGTAGGCTAGAAGGGCTGAATGGCCTACTCCTGCACCTATTTTCTATGTTTCTATGCTCCTCTCCCCCTCGCTCCTCACCCCCTCGCTCCTCACCCCCTCGCTCCTCACCCCCTCGCTCCTCTCCCCCTCGCTCCTCACCCCCTCGCTCCCCCTCACTCCCCACCCCCTTGCTCCTCACCCCCTCACTCCCCCTACCTCCCTCTAGGTTCTTTCAACTTGCTCCTTGTCGGTAACACGATGAGTTGGTGATTTTTTTTCAGGGAAAAACTGGACAGATCTGTAGGACTAGTATGCCCCAAAAGGGCCATGAAAGAAAGTCCCAGTGCTCCCGAAAGTAACGGAATTTGACTCAGCCCGCGGTAACAGGGAATGTGATTGCTGCTTTTGTGTATTTAGCTGCTTTATAAACAAAAACACAACTCCATAAACAGGGCTGTAATCACACTCTCGCCTTTTGATTGTAAATCTCATCCATATTGGCAGCCATGTTTTTAAAAAGATGAAGGTTTCAGCAACGGACAAGCAGAGGCAGTGACAGAGACGGGCAATGTTACGGAGGTCGAAATAATTGGTCTTGGTGATGGAGTGGACCAAGAGTGGGACAGGGACCAGGGCTCCTGTTATACATGACCAGGGGTGGGACAGGGACCAGGGCTCCTGTTATACAGGACCAGGGGTGGGACAGGGACCAGGGCTCTTGTTATACAGGACCAGGGGGTGGGACAGGGACCAGGGCTCCTTGTATATATAAGAAATAAGAACATAAGAAATAGGAACAGGAGTAGACCAGCTGGCCCCTCGAGCCTGCTCTGCCACTCAATAAGATCATGGCTGATCTGATCATGGACTCAGCTCCACTTCCCTGCTCGCTCCCCATAACCCTTTGTTCCCTTATCGCTCAAATATTCATATTTAAAAACATAAGCACCATCGCTACCATCAACATACATGTAATATTTGGAGAGAGATTTATGGTCAATGTAAGATTGCAAGCTTTGTTTAACCATTGAGTTTGGAGTTTCTCCCCCCTCCTCTCCTGACTGCACAACACCTCACTGGAGAACGATTCCATGGGTCTTTCATTTTGGCACTTTGGTTTGTTTTGTTTTTGTCTTGCTAGTTTATTTTCTTTTGAGCATTTTTATTTCAGAAATATTTCATTTTAAATGTGGTGCTTATGGTATGTTGTAAAACAGAGTCTGAATGAGTTGTGGCATAACTCCTAATGTCTGCCTGCTGGGATCCAGTGATAACTCCTAATGTCTGCCTGCTGGGATCCAGTGTGATAACTCCTAATGTCTGCCTGCTGGGTTCCAGTGATAGCTCCTAATGTTTGCCTGCTGGGATCCAGTGTGATAACTCCTAATGTCTGCCTGCTGGGATCCAGTGATAACTCCTAACGTCTGCCTGCTGGGATCCAGTGTGATAATTCCTAATGTCTGCCTGCTGTGATCCAGTGCGATAACTCCTAATGTCTGCCTGCTGGGATCCAGTGATAACTCCTAATGTCTGCCTGCTGGGATCCAGTGCGATAACTCCTAATGTCTGCCTGCTGGGTTCCAGTGTGATAACTGCTAATGTCTGCCTGCTGGGATCCAGTGTGATGACGGATAACGCCTGCCTGCTGGGATCTAGTGTGATGACGTGTGAGCAGCAAGTGCTCAGTCTTTGGAGTGGGTGCTGAGTTCAGGGTCAGGGGTCCATGGGTTGGAATTTGTCTGGCTGCAGTTAGATACCAAGCGAGCTTACAGCCTAATTCTTTCCCTGCCCACTGGAGTGCATCCTGATGATGTAGGAGTGGGGCTTTCGAGCCAAATTTGGGCTCTGTCCTGAACTGTCCACTGTCAGAGTCCATGCCAATGGAAGAGGTACTGTGGTTAGTGGGGGTAGCTGGCTCAATATAGCTGTTGGTAAGACGTGCACCTAGCAATTTGCAGCATCTTCTGGAGTTTGTCAAAGCAGAGCTTGAAATTGAGCCAAAATGCACATTTGATCTTTTGACATCTTGTATCCAAATATTATATGATCAGTGGGCGTAACTACATGGACAGTACATATTTCAGCAAATGAGACACTGCTATATGCTTGTGATCATTTCTTACTTTATAGTTCTCTGCTCCCATTCCAATACTGTACCAGTAGCTATACTGGCGTAACAGTCTGAAATTAGCATTATTTAGGTTCTCTACTGAGATACATCCAACATCCCACCTAGTTTTTCACCCATGCTTAAACCTGCTGTAACATGTGTATTAGCAGCTGTTCACAATACTTGCACATTGCGTTCAGGGTGCAGAAACTAAGAAGTGCTAACTAATTTTTGTATTATTACAGGAATCAAAAAAATACTTCAAACGTAGTGACCTAGCCAAGAAGGAAGAAGAGATTTATTTGGAAAAATGTGGCTACAAGGTACTTGCTTCATATTTAATGTTTAGATTATTAGTACTGAATGAACTGATTCTAATTTTCTAAAAACTGTTGCAACCAACTGCATTTCACCAGTGAGATTTGATTGTGAGAACTTACGACAAATCTTTCCTGTGATACTTGTGTCACTAGGTTGTAAATGAGGAGTCAACACCGAAGGTATGGGTTCAAGAACAAACTTTCCTTGTTTTGAGCTGTATACAAGTCTGAATGCATGAAAGCGAACAGTTTGCAAGCTCTGAGCCTGTGCCTTGGCTTTTAAAGTTTTGTGTTGTTTGATTACATTTGGCTGGCTTTTTGATTTCAGTTAACGGGTCTTTCAATCATCAACTGAAATAACTATGGTAATCAGCTCAAATAATTGTTATACTTGTTCACCAATTACTTCATGTATGGCTAGAATCATAGGAGGAGGCCATTTCGGCCCATCGTGTCTGTGCCTGCTGAGAAAGAGCTACCCAGCCTAATCCCACTTTCCAGCTCTTGGTCCGTAGCCCTACAGGTTACGGCACTTCAAGTACTTTTTAAATGTGGTGAGGGTTTCTGCCTCTACCACCCTTTCAGGCAGTGAGTTCCAGACCCCACCACACACTGGGTGAAAAAGGTTCCCCCCAACTCCCCTCTAATCCTTCTAACGGTTACTTTAAATCTCTGCCCCTTGGTTGTTGACCTCTCTGCTAAGGGAAACAGGTCCTTCATATCTACTCTATCTAGGCCCCTCATAATTTTATACACCTCAATTAAATCTTCCTCAGCCTCCTCTGTTCCAAAGAAAACAGCCCTAGCTTTTCCAATCTTTTCTCCTAGCTCAAATTCTCCAGTTCTGGCTAATGCACAAGGCAGAAATATTGTACACTTTCACATTGAATTACAGTAGAAAAGTAAAATGCTGCTTATTACAGATCAGGCTTAAATCATTCCTTTAGAAACTGTGTGCAGAATGACTCAGTACATTGACAAATTAACCTGCTTTGCCACACAGTGGTAGGACACAGGTTTGTGCCCAGTTTTCTTGGAGTCAGGAGAAGGACAGGCACATATCTTTCACAGGATAGGAGAAATTGGAAACAAATCACCATGGCTATGCTTATAGTCATGCACATCTTTGTGGTCAGTTATAGGGTGGTATTAACCAAGGGTTGCAATCTTTTATTTGTAGAATACTATATAGGATTTTATATAGAACATAAAAATTAGGAGCAGGAGTAGGCCAAATGGCCACTGGAGCCTGCTCCGCCATTCAATAAGATCCTGGCTGATCTTCGACCTCAACTCTACTTTCTCGCCTAATCCCCATATCCCCATATCCCTTGATTCCCCTAGAGTCCAAAAAACTATCAATCTCGGCTTTGAATATACTCAAAGACTCCGCATCCACAGCCCTGTGAGGTAGAGAATTTTAAAGATTCACAACCCTCTGAGTGAAGAAATTCGTCCTTTTCTCGGTCCTAAATGGCCTACCCCTTATCCTAGACCCTTTATTCTGAAACTATGCCCCCTAGTTCTAGATTCCCCCACAAGGGGAAACATTCTCTTTGCATCTACCCTGTCAAGCCCCCTCAGAATCTTATACGTTTCAATGAGATCACCTCTCATTCTTCTAAACTCCAGAGAATATAGGTCCAATCTACTCAATCTCTTCTTGTAGGTAAATCCCACCTAGGAATCAATCTAGTGAACCTTTGTTGCACCACCTCTAAGGCAAATAGATCCTTCCTCAAATAAGGAGACCAAAACTGTGCACAGTACTGCAGGTGTGGTCTCACCAAAACCCTGTGGGGGTTAAATGGGGATAAACAAATTGGTTATAAATACATATAATTCAGTGATGGAATAATATTAATAGTGAAGAGTTTAAATTGCATAATTTTAAGACCACTATATTGGACTTAAAATAAAATAAAGTGGACTAGTGGTCACTGAGGTAAGTTTCTATTTAGAGAACTGGTAGCCAATGCTAAAGTAACGCTATTTAAACCAGCATATGATGTATTGCATTTTTTTCTTGTGCTAGGACTGTAAAAGAGTGAAATACTGTAAAATTAAGTAAAATAGTGTTCGTTTATGTGCATGAAATCAGTAAGAAAGTGTGTGCGTGCACCGGGAATGCAGTGTATGTGTTGTTAGAAAATACAGTTTAAAACAAGTACTGTGGTTACTGCAAATGTAGCTGTTTGCCTGCTTCGTGGTGTTGCAAGTCAAGCTCCATTTTGCATTGTTGGTTAAGGCATGGGAGTGAAGGAAGGACAGCATGGTCAGTGAGCATGGAATGCAAGGATATTTATTGTAAACATGTATCAGCATTTGCATCATATTTTATTGCAGCAATAGCTCAACTACATTTTGAAATTGTTATCAGAGCCATTAGGGACGGGTGCATAGAATTACAGAGAATGTACAGCACAGAAACAGGCCACTTGCCCCAACTGGTCCATGCTACTCCACACGAGCCTCCTCCTACCAACGTTCCCGCTAAGCTGAGCGGCCGAGCAGTGGTCTGGAGGTCCCAGGCAGTCCGCTCTCCTGTGTTTTTTTTTAATGGGAGAAACCACACAGGTGCAAAAATTTGAATGGGCCACACAGCCACCTAAAGGGACCGTGCACGAAAAAATGAGAGGGAACATTGCCTCCCACCTCTCTTCATCTAACTCCTTCATCAGTAAAACCTTCTCGCCACACCAGCCATGAGCCAGTTTCTAGATATTGGGCCTGAAATCCCGGGACCGGGCTCGCCAGAAAATAATAAAAACGATCCGTACCGACCTTTTGCTGCTGCGCCCTCCAGCGATCCCGATCAGAGGTCTCCTCTCCCCCTCTCCCCGCGCATCGGAGCGCGTTCACGTCTTGGAGATGCGCAGGGAGAAGCTGGAGTCACATGGCACGGGACAGCCAATCAAGGTGAAGTATTCTCATTCATAATAATGGGAACTCTGTAAGTAGCAGTTCTCATTGTTGTGAATGAGAAACACCCCCACCTCCCCAACACCAAAACACAAATTTAAAAAAACATCACATGTATAACATTAATTTAAATTAAAGTTAATAAATGTGTTTAAAAAAAATCCGAAAAATACATATTTTTTTCTAAGTTTTTCATTAGAGCTTAAAATAAACTTGCCGTAGTGGTTTTGCCTTAATGTGGTTTTAAATTTTATTTTTATATGTTTTTTTAATATCTTTTAAAACGCTTGGGCTGGTAAAAGTAGACCATGAGCCTGCGCAAGTTTTAAGGACATTCGCTGGGCAAATAGCACAATCTTGCCCATGGGAATGTCCTGGCTGCCGGGATGGGTTGGATCTGTCAAGCCAGAACTTGACAGATTGGAAAAGACGTTTTTTGGCGCATTGCGGGCCGAAAAATGTCTTTTGAGATGCCTTTCTGGGTCAGTACACACTCCGTACAGATCCGGGGAGGCTGGAATTTCAGGCCCAATACCATCTTTTATCAAATATTTATAAAATAAAAATGCAGATTATATTGTGATCATCTTCATAATTTGAAGATTACATTGAAGACTACATCTCGTAAGTCGTATAATACTTGCAATTTGGGAAAATTAAAAATGTAGGTTCAGGGACTAGGAAGATGGGGGCTTAAGGTAAAACATTTCAAACAATTGTCTCCTTTTCTATTCTGTTGTAATGAAATTATTGTGGGGCACACTGTTCTAACGTTTCAAGTGTAAACCTCTACTAAATCTTAATACTGTTCTAAAAGTATAAAATCAAAACTCGTCAGTTTGGACTTTACCTTCTGATATATTGTCATTTTTCTCGCATATCAATTACAGTCAATAGTACATGTTATTGAATATATCCGTGTCCGCTGTGGCTCAGTGGGTAGCACATTCTCCTCTGAGTCAGAAGGTCGTGGGTTCTAGTCACACTCCAGGGACTTGAGCACAAATCTAAGCTGACACTCCAGTGCAGTGCCGAGGGAATGCTGCACTGTCGGAGGGTGCCGTCTTTCGGATGAGACGTTAAACCGAGGCCCCGTCTGCTCTCTCAGGTGGACGTAAAAGATTCCATGACACTATTTCAAAGAAGAGCAAGGGAGTTATCCCCGGTGTCCTGACCAATATTTATCCCTCAGTCAGTATAACAACAGATTATCTGGTCATGATCACATTGCTGTTTGTGGGAGCTTGCTGTGCGCAAATTGGCTGCCACGTTTCCCACAATACAACAGTGACTTGTTGGCTGTAAAGCACTTTGAGACATCCGATGGTCGTGAAAGGTGCTATATAAATCCAAGTCTTTCTTTATATCCTCTTGAATTACACTGTCCATGTATGATAGCAATGTGTTTGTGCATCTAGACTAGAGTGGAATGAATGAAAAACAATGTGCTTGCAGTGTTGAGAATAAGGATATGTAGGAGATAATTCAGTGAGCCCCAGGCGTGTAGTAGTAATGCTAAAAATGTTTAAAGTACTTTAGTTGTACAGGTGCAGCGTCGAGAATCTGGAGTTCTAAAAAGTTCTGGAATCTGGGACAATCGGTAGCAGAGTCGTACGGAATCCATAAAATTTTACGGAATCCGGATCCGACAACCCAGCCAACTTCAGGGCCCTGCAAATGCCCAACCTCGGGCCTCGTCTTGCCGCCGCTGCCTTTACCTCATGGCCTCTCACCGGCCCGCCCGACAATATCCTTGGTGGGGCCTGCCCGCCCGCAACAACCTCCTCGGCGGGGCCCGTCTGCCCAACGGCGACCTCCTCGGCAGGAATCCCCCCCCCCCCCCCCCCCCTTCTGACGTTCCGAAATCCGGAAATACCCGAACCTTGGCTCGGGTATTTCCGGATTTATGACGTCAGAAAGCAAATCGAAAGCCCGGAATCCGGAATGGCCTCGGTCCCGAGGGTTCCGGATTTTAGGCGCCGCACCTGTAATTGATTAGGATGTCCCAAAACACTTTCCCACCAAAGACGTGAAAGATGCTACATGAATCTGGCCTCTTGTGCACCTCCCACTTCCATCGCCCCACCGTGCTTTCAGCCATCTAAGCTCTAAGCTCTGGATTTTCTTCCTCCTCCTCCTTTTAAGATGCTCCTTAAAACCTAGTTTTCTGACCAAGCTTTTGGTCAGCTATCCTAATGTCTCCTTTTGTGGCTCGGTGTCAGTTATTGTCTGATAATGCTCCTGTGAGGTGCCTTGGATCGTTTTATTTTATTAAAGGTGCTATATAAATGCAAGTTGTTTTTGTTGAAGTTGGCTCATTCTTATTTCTTTAGATTCCCAATTTAGCCATGCCTCCAATTTCCAATTCTATCTTAAAGCTCATGGTCTGATGCACTTCATCGTCTTTAGATTAAATAGGCATTGATTTTATAAAAGAGTAATAAAGATGATCAGATTTGTGTGTACAAAGTATGTTCCTTCCATGAGCCTAGAAATTTGTCTTGAGCGGTTGACTTTTTCCTAACTCACTTTATTTAACAATATATACCTTTCATTTTGTAATTTTATTTACTCTTTTGAAAAGAAAAAAGAAAGATTTGCATTTATATAGTGCCTTTCGTGACCACCGCACATCCCAAGGTGCTTTGCAGCCAATGAAGTACTTTTTGAAGTGTAATCACTATTGTAAAAATACATGAGTACCAATATGTATTACCGCCCATTTCTTAATATTTGATTTGGTTTCTGTTTCAGCTGCCTAATTACTAAGTCTCTCTCCAATCAATTATCCATTCTCTCTTTTCTAACAATTTTCTCCTCAGTCCACCCCACCACCCACTATTGCTGTTGTTCCAGTGAGAATAGATTGAGCTTCCATAGGCTGTTTTCATAACTCTGTAACCTAAAACCATTATTGCCTTTCTTGGATATTGCATCTATCTTTTTTGTCATTTACATGATCGCAGCTAAGCACAATATTCCATTTGTAATCTTGTGCTCTATGAAGTGATTAGTATCAGTTACTTGAATTTCTGGATCCACTTTTATACCTAACATTTTATCCGCCCTTGCATTTGGTGCCCTATATTGGACCTGTCGATGGTGGTGAATCTTTTATTCTGACTTGCCTTATTTATTAATTTGCCTTTCATTTTGTGACTGAAACTTGATCTCCTCTTTCCTTGCCTGTCCCAGATAAAATTATTAACTCATATATGCCACACCCCAACTTAATTTTGTTGAAAAGATGTGGTCTATAGACTAGTTAATACGATATTTGTGCTGCTCCCAAATTAAATTTCATTCATGTTTCAATTGCTCAGTTACTGATTCTGTCTTGAATTTTATTTCTTCCCACAATTTAATGAGCGGTGCATATATCAAGTGTAACATTAATGTTTCTGATCCTAATAATGGCAATTTTTTTTTTATTTATATAGATAAAATTCTAATCTTTGCAGCAATCTATGAAATGGCAGATTTTTCATTTACGTTGGAAAAAACCTGATTTTCCCCTGTGTTTCACAAAACAGAAAATAAAGTGCCTTGTAATCTCTTGTGATATGTGGTTAATGGTGTGATGGTGTAAGTTACAGGCAGGCTCCTGCACTAAAGATCTAATAACCAATGCTGTTAATGTACAGGTGCAAACAAAAACAAATGAAGAAGCGGATTCGTCATCAAACCCAGTGATTGAACTCGAACTTGCAGAAGAGAAATTACCCATGACCCTTTCCAGGCAAGAGGTACGGTTTAGTCTCGGTTAACACTGTGGCTAGTAAATTGACAAAATACAAGATTCACTATGCACAATAGCTTAATATTTAATTAAAATCTGCACAGTTTGAATTCAAATATTCAAGCAAAGTTGTAACCAAAATCTGTTATCTAAGTAGGTACTTTTGATCCAAATTGTCAAATGGTAGTAGCTGTGTTTTCCTTGGCACGTTGTCAAGTTAATCTACTGGAGAGCAATGTTTCCCCTCATTATTTTTGGCCCTATGCTATATAAGAACATAAGAAATAGGAGCAGGAGTAGGCCACCTGGCCCCTCGAGCCTGCTCCACCATTCAATAAGATCATGGCTGATCCGATTATTGAGTCAGCTCCACTTCCCTGCCCGCTCTCCATAACCTTTCGCTCCCTTATCGCTCAGAGAACCTTATCTATCACTCTGGAACACCCAAGTCCGTATCTCTCCAGTTAGAGAAGCACCATGCCTGGGTGCTTCAAGATGCTGATCATGTGTGCTGCCCTTCTGTAAAATCTGTTAAATATTTGTATTCCTTTGCTTTCGAACATATATCGATTATAGAGGCCCAGAATTTGCTGAAAAAATAACGGCATGTGAACGATACCCGTTTTTAATGTGCAAATTGGCCAGCAGCTTGTGGCGAGGAAGAGATATCCCATGAATTGTGAATCAGCACAAGTTGCTGCATGGATTGTGTAGCTCCACCTTTAGCTTCGTGAAAACAGCACATCGCCCTTAAGCTCCCCTTGACTTTCATGAAATTGCTGAATTTGCGTATTAATTGTACATTAAACTTACCACAAAGTTAAATCTAATAATTAATGACATAAGCACCCTTTTAATGACATAATTTCTCATGACAACCAATCAACTTCTCTGGCCCAGAAAGTGAACAATTAAAAATGTGGAGTCTCATTCCTGCATGTAGTGAATTGTTGCTGGAGATTCTAAAAATTTCAAAATTCTTTGTCTCTTTTTTTCTCTCTCTCAATCTGTACCTGATTTGGCATTGAATTCACCCTCTCTAATTCAACCTGCTTCTCAGTCCTACCTCTGTTTATTTCTCAATCCTTCAATCTCATTGGGTAAGGGCATTAACTGTTGGTCCCGTTGTTCGCCAGATGCGCTCTTGCCTTCACCAATGTTCCCTTTGTCAGCCATGGGTCGCACTCTCTCCTCCTGAGTCAGAAGGTTGTGGGTTCAAGTCCCACTCCAGGGACTTGAGCACAAAAATCTAGGCTCGCACTCCAATGCAGGGCTGAGGGAATGCTGCACTGTCGGAGGTGCCGTCTTTGGATGAGACGTTAAATCGAGGCCCCGTCTGCGCTCTCAGGTGGATGTAAAAGGTCCCATGGCACTATTTTGAAGAAGAGCAGAGGAGTTATCCCCGGTGTCCTGGGGCCAATATTTATCCCTCAATCGACATCACTAAAACAGATTATCTGGTCATTATCACATTGCTGTTTGTGGAAGCTTGCTGTGTGCAAATTGGCTGCCGCGTTTCCCACATTACAACGGTGCATTGAGACATCCGGTGTTCATGAAAGGTGTTGTATAAATCCAAGTCTCCAGGGGTCCCACGCAGACAGTGGGCTGGCTTTTAAATTGAAAAAAAAACATTAAAGGGGCAGTGTGGCCCCCCAGAAAATTAACGGGAACATTGGCCCTCACTGCGCCTTTATTGGCTTGCACTTCCAGCAACTTACAGGGCAACATTTATAGAAACATAGAAAATAGGTGCAGGAGTAGGCCATTCGGCCCTTCGAGCCTGCACCGCCATTCAATGAGTTCATGGCTGAACATGCAACTTCAGTACCCCACTCCTGCTTTCTCGCCATACCGCTTGATCCCCCTAGTAGTAAGGACTACATCTAACTCCTTTTTGAATATATTTAGTGAATTGCCCTCAATTCAGTGCAATACTGAGGGTGTGCTGCACTGCTAGAGGTGCCATCTTTCAGATGCGATGTTAAACCAAGGCTCCCATCTGTGCTCTCAGATGGATGTAAAAGATTCAATTTCACTATTGAAGAGCAGGGAAATTGTCCTGTCCAACATTTATCTTTTAACCAACATCACTGGAAGAAGATGCTGAGGGGTGCAGGAACAAGTCTTAAGTAACCAGGCACACCATGAGATGCCTGCAAATCTCACCTGCAAACGACACTCCTGCAAATTCCAGGCCATGGGGATTAAAATTTTCAAATGACCCCTCTGTCGTGTGGGAGAGATGAGTGAAGAGGCAAATTTTTTACACTCCCTTTTTAAAGTGTTTGGGATGGAGTTGCAGTAGATGGTGCTGTTGTACTGTGCCAAATAATGTTTAAAAAATGCCTCAAGTGCATCACCATCTGCTGCAGAAGCACAGTGCTTGCTCAGTTATTTCAGGGGAATCCCCCCAAGGGAAGAGGGAACTCCACACTGCTCCCCTTGTGTTTTGAACAGGGCGCTGCTTTGTCATTTGAGAATTATTTTGAAAGCTACAGCTTTTTGTGTTCGATTTCTTTTAGTCTAGCAACTAACTGATGAGCAAAGTCCGCATGGATCTTTCTCTTCCCGTTCAGACATAGTTGCTCGCGCTTATTCAGACGGTGTCCAGAGAACGGTTTTATCAGTGGAACGGTATTTCACTGCGGAGTTCCTGTGATTTAAAAACAAATCGTTCTGTTGTCTTCCAAGGTGATCCGGAGGCTACGCGAAAGAGCAGAACCGATTCGATTGTTTGCTGAAACAGACTATGAAGCCTTTCAACGTCTTCGAAAGATAGAAATCTTAACTCCTGAAATTAATAAGGTAAGTCTCTTTTTTGAAATAATTTGCGAAGATTTTCTTTGAGTGACATTTTATGTAGCGGCGTACTCCAGCACTTTGAGTTCACCGAACATGCTGATACATCAAAGAATGCACATTTGTGGTAAAGTTTTAATATATGGTGCGGTTAAGGGAGAATTAAATGGGTGCACCCAAATTAAATCCTTAACATGGAATTTGACACACTCTTTTCTCTTATAAAAGCTGAAGATCTGAATAATTAGCAAGTTAAGGATGCAACTTAGCCGCATTGTGTCTATTATAGCACAAAGATCACAAGAAAGGGCGGCGGGACATTGAGCAGGTGCTTTAGTTACTGGTGTACAAGGTGCTTGTACTGAAATCTATTGTCTAAATAGTTCTAAGAAATGATGTTGATTTTTCTTGTGGCAGCTCAAACCGCAAACTTTAATATTTCCATTTTACTCGTGTTTTTTCAGGGGTTTCCCTTTCCTGTTTTATTTTTCACCTCCTACTTTCCAAATTGTTATGGTTTCTCTCCTTTTTTAACCTTCTATTTCTTTCCTTTAATTTTCCTTCACAACATTGAACCACATGAAAAATGAAACCGCACAGCTTGCCTGCAAGAGGGGACTGTCCAATTTTCAGCATCCGTCTCTCTGTTTTAAAATGGTCTTGCTGGAATTGCATTTGGGGAAAGCTTAGAAAGGAGAGATAATGGGCCTGAATTTGCGGTCGGAGGCTTCCCGCGGGTGGATGCCTCTGATCAGCAAAAAATCGATGAAGTTACCTTCTGACTCTGGATCCATGGAGACTCGTGCTCCTGAGCCTGTAGGCGTAGGCCTGCGTAGAGGCCCACGTATGCGAGGGCCGCAGGCGGTTCACAAGCACCCCTGGGAATCACGTGGGCCGGCCCAACCAATCAGAGTGGGCCGGCCCAACCAATCAAAGAGGGAGATCCCCATTCATGCTTACGGTGCAAAAGAAAAATACTGCGGATGCTGGAATCTGGAATAAAAATAAAAAATGCTGGAAATCTCCAGGTCAGGCAGCATCTGTGGAAAGCAAGCAGAGTTCACGTTTCGCATCAATGACCCTTGTCAGAACTTGCTTATGGTGATCTGTAAGTACGTACATAAACATGAATGGGAATCACATAAAAAACACATTACATAACAAATAAATTAATTTAAAAATATTTAAAATGAATTAAAATACAATATAATTAAACATTTAAAACACAAATTTAATTTCTTGGAAAATAAGTTTAAATGTTTTAATGGGCTAAAAAATCTTACCTGATTGTACACATGTTTTAATGTTTAAATGAATGAGAAAAAAAATAATTTTTTCTGTTTTTTAAAATTTTACGCTGGTAAAGCTATGAGTAAAAATCTCAGGGACATTTTCTGGGCAGAAGTAAATAGTCCAACTCTCCGCCCATGAATGACATTTTTCCGGGGATGCTTGCGATCTGTCATGCCTAAATCCAGAACGTGCGCGGCCCCTCTGGGTGCATACCCACCTCGTATACACCCGTAGGGACCACTAGTTACGGCCCCATACGAGTCCCAGAAATTAAAAAATGTCATCGTACCATCGAATAGCAGAAATTGGTTATCAGAATGTAATTTGAATTTGATCCACCAGTATGATCTTCTTGTAGGCCCTGGCCATCAGACCACTGACTATCGCCAGGTCTTTGTCTTCAGCCTCCTAATACCCAGCACAAGTTACATCATTAGAAGGCAATGAGCAGATCACCCACCATCTGTCTTGCTAGTGCAGGTACTTGGCCTGGGGGAGTTCAATAGGGTAGGATAGAAATGAAAAGAGCAATATATATCCCCAAGTGAATACATTCCCTTTTAATTAGTACTGTGATTTTAATGTGGGTTTTTATACCGGGCTCACTGGCTCACAGATTGTATTATGAGTTCGTATACACTAGCCTTGCATCCAGTGTTCCCTCCAAGCTGCACGCATGCGTGGCCTCGCAGTAATCTGCAAGTTACCACGCAGGCCGCTCTCTCCGGCTTTTACACTGTAAATACCGCGCATGCGCAGAACTTTAAAGGGACTGTGCATTGCAAGAAACGAGCCACGCAGAATAAAGCGCAGCTCACAGGGAACATTGCTTGCATCACTACCAAGATCTTGTAAATTTGGAAACTTTCCAAACGTATAACTATATGTACAAGAATCCAGGACATACTTTGCAAAGACATAGCCCCGTAATTTGCGGTCCCTGCGGGTGTGTACGAGGTGCGTGCATGCCTTTAAGGGCCATACTGTTCTGGGTTTTCGCACGCGAAGCACATGCGCGAAAACCCGGACTTGCAATAGAAACATAGAAAATAGGTGCAGGAGTAGGCCATTCGGCCCTTCGAGCCTACACCACCATTCAATATGATCATGGCTGATCATGCAACTTCAGTACCCCATTTCTGCTTGGTCTCCATATCCCTTGATCCCTTTAGCCGTAAGGGCCACATCTAACTCCCTTTTGAATATATCTAACGAACTGGTCTCAACAACTTCCTGTGGTAGAGAATTCCACAGGTTCACAATTCTCTAAGTGAAGAAGTTTCTCCTCATCTCGGTCCTAAATGGCTTACCCCTTATCCTCAGACTGTGACCCCTGGTTCTGGACTTCCCCAACATCGGGAACATTCTTCCTGCATCTAACCTGTCCAGTCCCGTCAGAATTTTATATGTTTCTATGAGATCTCGTCTCATTCTTCTAAATTCCGGTGAATATAAGCCTGTCAAGAAATGCATCCCCGGGAAAAGGATATCCGCAGGTGGAGAGTTGGGCTGTTTACCCAACTTCTGCCCATGAAATTCTTGCAGCTGGTAAAAGCAGGCGTAAGATCTGCTTTTACTAGTGTAAGAATTTAAAGAAACATTTTTTTTAAATCAGCCAATTATACATTTAAAAAAAAACCTGTGTAACAAGTTAAGTTTATTTTAGCCCCTTTAAAACATTTCAATTTATTTTTCAAAAAGTTAAATTTTTGTTTTAAATATTTAATTAAATGACATTTTAATTAATTTTAAATATGTCATTGTTTTTTATTTATTTGTATCGTTAAATTTATTTTTTGTGTGATTCATGCCTATGGGGTTTCTGTACACACGGAATCACCATAAACATGAATGGGGATTCCTTTCTGTCATTGGTTGGGCTGGCCAATGTGATCCCAGGGACACTCGCGAACCGCCTGCACCCCTGAGATAAGCGGGCCTCTACCCGCGGGGACCCGAAGAGGCCCAGGACCGCGAGTCTCCGTACCCCCGGACCGCCAGGTACGTCGGCATTTTATTTGAAGATCGGAGGCATTTCCCCGCAGGAAGCCACTGATTGCAAATTCAGGGCCTTAGTTAAACTGCTATAAATGAGTTACAAATATTGCTGATCTGTGTGATTGCACGATGGTTATTCTGAATGGAAGAGGGTTAAAGCACAAGAAGGATACATGCAAAACTTTTCAAACTACAAGTGAACCAACCACTGTGTGGAATTATTCTAATTAGGAGGTGTAGCCTTCACCAAACTCAAGTGTTTTGGTTCTTTATGACTTCCCACAGGGTTTGAGAAATGACTTGAAAGCTGCTATGGATCAGATCGACCAGCAGTATTTGAATGAGATTGTGGCTGGTCAGGAGCCAGGCGAAGAGGAGAGTCAGAATGACCTGAAAGTTCATGAAGAAAACACCACCATAGAGGAATTGGAGGTAAGAAATGTGTAAGGATTTTTAACTGGCTCTTTACTCTTTAGGTAATCTTGAAACATAGAAACATAGAAAATAGGTGCAGGAGTAGGCCATTCGGCCCTTCGAGCCTGCACCACCATTCAATAAGATCATGGCTGATCATTCACCTCAGTACCCCTTTCCTGCTTTCTCTCCATATCCCTTGATTCCTTTAGCCATAAGGGCCATATCTAACTCCCTCTTGAATATATCCAATGAACTTGAGGAAGGACATTCTTGCTATTGAGGGAATGCAGCGAAGGTTCACCAGACTGATTCCCGGGATGGCGGGACTGACATATCAAGAAAGACTGGATCAACTGGGCTTGTATTCACTGGAGTTCAGAAGAATGAGAGGGAATCTCATAGAAACGTTTAAAATTCTGACGGGTTTAGACAGGTTAGATGCAGGAAGAATGTTCCCAATGTTGGTGAAGTCCAGAACCAGGGGTCACAGTCTAAGGTAAGCCGTTTAGGACCGAGATGAGGAGAAACTTATCTGCCGCCATTCAGATAATAATCTGCCTTCGTGTTTTTGCCCCCAAAGTGGATAACCTCACATTTATCCACATTATACTGCATCTGCCATGCATTTGCCCACTCACCTAACCTGTCCAAGTCACCCTGCAGCCTTTTAGCGTCCTCCTCACATCTCACACCGCCACCCAGTTTAGTGTCATCCACAAACTTGGAGATATTACACTTTGAGGTAAGATCAACCAGGGCTTCAATTTTTTCTAACTTTTATTAACCTTAAAATGCAGCAGTTTTACAGGTAAAGCTGATTACAACCTTACCTAAAAGTACAACTCGAAGTTCAGAACGGTCGAAGTGTTCTGTTTTGGGGGACTATGGGGTTAATTCTCCGCGGAGATCTTCCTTTGTGTTCTGTTGGTCTGTCTCTCGTCTATTCATCTTACTCATTTTGTCTTTTCCGTCTTACTAAAATCACTGTCTTTCTACTCTTGCTGGTGCAAAAACATAGCTGCTGCTACTTTTCCTCCCTCTCTCCCATGGTTCAAACCGGCTGAAGCTACAGAAACAGCATCAGATGTTTGTGACAGATTCTCTCAGACTTTCAGGCCTAGCTAGGTGGCTGTCTTATCTTTAATGTTGACCCTTTATCGCCACAAAAGTACATTGTCTCAGTTAGCTTTCTACGCCGTCTGACGCAATATTAATAGCACCTTTCAGACTTGGTCAAGCTTCCCAGCATGCCGTCTTGAGCAATCAAGATTAACGTTTCTGTCTTATATCCTTAAGGTGTTAATACTTTTAACCAAATTCTGCTCTTTGGGCAATCCAGGGTTTCGATCCCATCCTTTCAGAAGCCCAATATCCTTCAACTGTCAGTTAACAATCTTGCTTGTTATTGAACTATTAGTAAATACTTAAGCAAGTACAGAGGCAGGGAATAGGGGGAAAAACAAAAGGGAAGGTCTGTGATAGGATGGAAGGCAGGAGAGATTAAATGACAAAAGAGATCTTGGTGCGAGGCAAAAGGAGATGCTACTGGGACAAGAAACAAAAGATGAGTCTAGATGAGGTGTAAATGGGAATAGCAGAATTATCATCAGCTGCTGTCTATAGAGGACAGAGGTTATGATTGAATTTAATAATTTCACTGTTGAGTCCAGAAGGCTGTAAAGAGCCTAATTGAAAGATGAGGTGTTGTTCCTCGAGTTTGCGTTGAGCTTCATTGGAACAGTGCAGGAGTCCAAGGACGGAGAGGTTGGAGTGGGATTGGGAGTGGGGCGGTTAATTAAAGTGACAGGCGACCGGAAGCTCAGGGTCACCCTTACGGACTGAACGGAGGTGTTCCGTAAAGCGGTCACCCAATCAACGCTTGGTCTCCCCAATGTAGAGGAGACCACATCGTGAGCAGTGAATACAGTATATTACATTGAAAGAAGTACAAGTAAATTGCTGTTTCACCAATTGTGGGGAAAAAAAACAATTGTTGAAATTTATTGTTGGGTGATCGAATGCTGATGTAGTTTGGGACTGCCATTTGTATTCATTCATCTGCAAAGGCTCTCAACAGCCTTAATTTGGGAAAGCTACAGAGAAGATCACTTTAGTTACTGAAGCTGTAGCAAAGAATGAAAGAAGACACCTTGAGATATCCCAGGAAGCTTTATAATGTTGACTTCAAACACATGCTGGAAATACAACGCAAGTCAGTCAGCATCGGAAAGACAAAAACAGAAGTTCTGAAAATCTCATAGAAACACAGTGTGCTGTAAATCGATAGCAGACATGAATTATTTTTTAAATACAATGTAATTTCAGTCATAATTTCACAGCAGCTACAAATACATTGTTTTGAACTTTGCATTAACTGCTGTGGGTTAATTCACAATGCTCCCACAAATTACAAATAACACTTGGCTTTTTTAATGCAGGCCTTGGGCGAGACCCTGGGTCAGGGCGATGACTATAAAGACATGGACATTATAACCAAAGTTCTACGGGTAAGACAACGCGCGTTAGTAGTATTTAAAGAATGCTTCTTTGTGACAGGGTGGTGCAGTGAATTGGACACGTTGTTAACAAGTGGCTGTAAGGGTCCTGTGTGATGTACTTGCACAACACTGTAATCCAGGGGTGGAAGAGAAGTACCTGTACCAACTTGTGATCGGAACTTGATGTTGGCTTTCACATGTGCCCTCACACGTACTTTTCCAGTTTTTCCGAAGATAGACTGAAAAACAGTTTAGTGGATGAGGCCAGATACAAATCCTTTATTTTACTGACAGCAAGTGAAGGGACAGAGTAGCGGTTGTAATCAAATCTCGCCTTGATCCACCTAACCACAGAACCTTCCTTAAGGACGAGAATTGATAAAAAACTCTGCGCTGTCCCTATTACCCAGCTCGCTGAACTTTTCCGGCGAGTGTTTGATTTCAACAGGCTCTGGAGTTGTGATGAACAAGTTTCCCCCTGCTAGACCAGGTCCCCATCCCAGGCCTAACCTGCTGGCTGATTTGATTTTGGCAGTACCTTTCTTTCTGCACAACTTCTACCGTCCCATGAGCTCTCTCTACCAAAAAGACTGTGACCTGTACTTTGTATATCTCTTTTGTCATCTGTCAACGTGTTCAAAAACCTCCCAGCATGTCCAGGATGTATATTGAAGCCAACCTTACCAAACCTCCAGACTTGGCATAATAGCCATCTTGATGGTCTAACTGTTAATCGGTTTAACCTGACCTCCGGCCTTAACAACACAAGAGGAATGGGATGACCTAGCCAATCCCAGGCAGTTAATGTGATACTGCTTGGGGGCTTCCATTGTTCCGGCCAATTCCTGATAGTAGCACCTCACATGGGATGTACCCGTCCCGTCTGCTATTGGCTACTCCCATTGTCCCGACTAATCTCCAATATTAGCATATCCTAATCGGACAATGACACAGAAGCAAGTTCTAACAACACCTCACTTTCGTGGCTCAGATCCTGAAATGGATACATGAGGCATCATGAAATTGAATCCACCTCCTACATCTGGCATAGCACATTGGCATATCAGTTCACTGATTTGCCATCTCCTTGTGAGTCATTTTCCCTTATATAATAGAAAGCTCCCCCAGAGCAAATTTAGCTTTTAATTTCACAGTAAAATACAACTGAAGTTTTTAAAAACAGCCTTAGATTTTGCAGGAGTGGTTACACGTAGAAATATCCGTCAGTCATATAGCCCATTCTGTTCGGCATGGCAGCTCAAACTCATCTGTTCCCAGTTTCTTACCCTCATTTTCCTTTAAAACGTTTCCTTCCCAATATAAGCACCTGGGGCAGAGGTCTGGAGGTCCCACGCATGCCACTCACCGGCTTTACCGCCCATGCGCGAAAATTTGTAGGGAACGGCACCTCCGCAAAAATGGCGTAAAAATAAAAAAGGGAAGGTGGCTCAACCGTGGCTATCAAGGGAAATCAGGGATAGTATTAAAGCCAAGGAAGTGGCATACAAATTGGCCAGAAATAGCAGCGAACCCGGGGACTGGGAGAAATTTAGAACTCAGCAGAGGAGGACAAAAGGTTTGATTAGGGCAGGGAAAATGGAGTATGAGAAGAAGCTTGCAGGGAACATTAAGACGGATTGCAAAAGTTTCTATAGATATGTAAAGAGAAAAAGGTTAGTAAAGACAAACGTAGGTCCCCTGCAGTCAGAATCAGGGGAAGTCATAACGGGGAACAAAGAAATGGCAGACGAATTGAACAAGTACTTTGGTTCGGTATTCACTAAGGAGGACACTAACAACCTTCCGGATATAAAAGGGGTCGGGGGGTCTAGTAAGGAGGAGGAACTGAGGGAAATCCTTATTAGTCGGGAAATTGTGTTGGGGAAATTGATGGGATTGAATGCCGATAAATCCCCAGGGCCTGATGGACTGCATCCTAGAGTACTTAAGGAGGTGGCCTTGGAAATAGCGGATGCATTGACAGTTATTTTCCAACATTCCATTGACTCTGGATCAGTTCCTATGGAGTGGAGGGTAGCCAATGTAACCCCACTTTTTAAAAAAGGAGGGAGAGAGAAAACAGGGAATTATAGACCGGTCAGCCTGACCTCAGTAGTGGGTAAAATGATGGAATCAATTATTAAGGATGTCATAGCAGCGCATTTGGAAAGAGGTGACATGATAGGTCCAAGTCAGCATGGATTTGTGAAAGGGAAATCATGCTTGACAAATCTTCTGGAATTTTTTGAGGATGTTTCCAGTAGAGTGGACAAGGGAGAACCAGTTGATGTGGTGTATTTGGACTTTCAGAAGGCTTTCGACAAGGTCCCACACACGAGATTAATGTGCAAAGTTAAAGCACATGGGATTGGGGGTAGTGTGCTGACGTGGATTGAGAACTGGTTGTCAGACAGGAAGCAAAGAGTAGGAGTAAATGGGGACTTTTCAGAATGGCAGGCAGTGACTAGTGGGGTACAGCAAGGTTCTGTGCTGGGGCCCCAGCTGTTTATACTGTACATTAATGATTTAGACGAGGGGATTAAATGTAGTATCTCCAAATTTGCGGATGACACTAAGTTGGGTGGCAGTGTGAGCTGCGAGGAGGATGCTATGAGGCTGCAGAGTGACTTGGATAGGTTAGGTGAGTGGGCAAATGCATGGCAGATGAAGTATAATGTGGATAAATGTGAGGTTATCCACTTTGGTGGTAAAAACAGAGAGACAGACTATTATCTGAATGGTGACAGATTAGGAAAAGGGGAGGTGCAACGAGACCTGGGTGTCATGGTACATCAGTCATTGAAGGTTAGCATGCAGGTACAGCAGGCGGTTAAGAAAGCAAATGGCATGTTGGCCTTCATAGCGAGGGGATTTGAGTACAGGGGCAGGGAGGTGTTGCTACAGTTGTACAGGGCCTTGGTGAGGCCACACCTGGAGTATTGTGTACAGTTTTGGTCTCCTAACTTGAGGAAGGACATTCTTGCTATTGAGGGAGTGCAGCGAAGGTTCACCAGACTGATTCCCGGGATGGCGGGACTGACCTATCAAGAAAGACTGGATCAACTGGGCTTGTATTCACTGGAGTTCAGAAGAATGAGAGGGGACCTCATAGAAACGTTTAAAATTCTGATGGGTTCAGACAGGTTAGATGCAGGAAGAATGTTCCCAATGTTGGGGAAGTCCAGAACCAGGGGTCACAGTCTAAGGATAAGGGGTAAGCCATTTAGGACCGAGATGAGGAGAAACTTCTTCACCCAGAGAGTGGTGAACCTGTGAAATTCTCTACCACAGAAAGTTGTTGAGGCCAATTCACTAAATATATTCAAAAGGGAGTTAGATGAAGTCCTTACTACTAGGGGGATCAAGGGGTATGGCGAGAAAGCAGGAATGGGGTACTGAAGTTGCATGTTCAGCCATGAACTCATTGAATGGCGGTGCAGACTAGAAGGGCCGAATGGCCTACTCCTGCACCTATTTTCTATGTTAATCAAACTAACTATCCCATCTCCCGAGAGTATATTCTCAGCAGACACTTCATGCTGGGCTCGTATGAATAGATGTATCTCCACTATAATAGGTGTGAATGCTTTGTTAGGCCGCCTTAGATGAGATAACTAATTGCTCTGGTCGTTGTGGAAATTAAAAATAATACCTCGTCCCATACTGTCTTAGAAACGGCAAGTGTGTGGCTTTTTAAACCTGTGCAAATGTACTTTGTTTTATATAACAACTCATTCCCAAATGCAACTTGTCCCCAAATAGTTTTCATGGGGGGGGAGGGGGAATCAAAAATCCCAAACATGACTGCCTCTAATACTCGTTAGCTGGTCCACCTAGACCGAGGTGACTCACCGGTTTTGAAGGTGCAGTCTGCACAGCATCCAGTAATATAGAAGCAAACCCGCAAACTCTACCACCTAGAAGGACAAGGGCAGCAGGCTGTCCCTTTTACCCAGCTCGCTGAACTTTTCCGGCGAGTGTTTGATTTCAACAGGCTCTGGAGTTGTGATGAACAAGTTTCCCCCTGCTAGGCCAGGTTCCCATCCCAGACCTAACCTGCTGGCTGATTTGATTTTGGCAGTACCTTTCTTTCTGCACAACTTCTATCTGCAAAAACTGACCTCCTGCATCTTAACTTCAAGCCCATGGGCCAGGCCAGCCCCGAGACGTTAAACCGAGGTGGGTAATAGGGACAGCGCAGAGTATTTATTAATTCTCATCCTTAAGGAAGGTGGGAACACCACCACCTCCAAGTTCCCCTCCGAGTCACACCCCATCCTGACTTGGAAACATAGCGGCCGTTCCTTCATTGTCACTGGGTCAAAATCCTGGAACTCCCTCCCTAATAGCACTGTGGGAGCACCTTCACCACACGGACTGCAGCGGTTCACCATCACCACCTCAGCGACGCCCACATCCGTGAGTGAATAAAAAATAGATGCATATCAACAAGCTGATTCCAATAAGCAGCAATGATTTTAAAATGATCATCAGCTAGCCTAAAACATCATGAAGGATTGTTAAAAATATGGTGTGTTTTATGATTTGAAAGAAGACAGCTGATATTTCAGAACAATATTAAGGAATTTGGATAACTAATGTGGAATTGGGATTAACAGGTAAAGTTGCCAACAAATGCTGTTTTAAAACAGAGACTGAACCGGTTTGAAGGGCCAGGCTACTCACCGAATGCCGATAAGGATAAAGCAGTTTGGTGTGTAAAGCACCCGGCGACATCTCAATGTAGAACGCAGTTTGTAAATGTAACTATAGCTTCATGTGGGCTTTAGGTGATGCAATCACAATACACAAATAGAACTGGCGATCATATGAAAATAACTTTTCATCATTTTAATATTCCAAAACCCTTAAATACATTTGAAATTCAGAAGTGGAACAAAGGATTTTAAACAAGCCTCTTGAATATTTTTAGTAACCTCCAAGGATAACTACTTTACTTGTGCAAGTTTGTCATTTAAGTGGAAACAATCTTCGATCCTTAATTACTGTTTTCTTGATCTTTTAATCTTTTAAGAGTAGAGTCTGGCTTGGGAAACCGGACACTGTTGCACTTCCCTCTGACCTACTATTTATTTAGTTTCTTTATACTTGGCCAAAATAATAGCCTTTTATTCCAGTGATTTGGGCTTTGTGTTTCTGCTACTCACTGATTTATAGATTTGAAATCTTTCAACATACGAGGATAAAATAATATTTTAATCTAGCTTCTTCCAGAAGGTTCTCTAATATAGTTTTACTATTTCCCTTTTATAGTTTCTTCTTGGTGTTTGGGCCAAAGATCTGAATGCCAGGGAGGATTATTTAAAGTGCAGTGTGCAGGGTAAACTTGCGGGGGCCACCCACAAGCAGACTGAATCCTACTTAAAACCTCTCTTCAGGAAACTTCGGAAAAAGGTAAGAAACGTGTCTTTTTGAAACTGCTGGAGTCACTTTTCACTTTTTTTTTGTGTAGTTGAGCTTTCTGCCGGTCCCACGGACCAAGAATGGTGCAGAGAAACAGAGAAACTTTTGGTAAAGTCATTTGGAATTAATTGCTTTAGCATACCTAGCAGTGATGGAAATGTATATTTAACCCTCCCCAGCTCTGGAGATTTGAATGTTTTTAACTTAATTTAACTTAAATGATTTAATTGAACTTCTTGATGCTCCGTGACCGTGTCTATAGTCCCTGGTCCATTCCTCTCTTTCACCGTGCTGCTACTCTGCCAGCGTAGGCTCAGTGTTATGGAGCACTTAGAACAGGCTTTGGATTGCAAATTTCGTAAGCAATGTTGCCTTTAAGCTGCGCGGCCCTGTGCCGCCCCAGGGACCCCCCGCACCCAGTTTGCCGGTTTTCAGTGTAAAAACCGCACATGTACAATATTTTGAATGGCCAGCGCAACCCCTTCAAGGGACTACACAGTGTCAAAAAAATGACAAGCAACATTGTTCATACGTAATTCGTTATTATCTGTGATTACTGCCCTTGATGTGTTTTTGCAATGACCTTGCACGGATTATTGATGATTGTATGATTTGAGTGTTAGCATGAGCCTTGATTAGTGCTACCATTAATTTGCTATGAATTCATTAAATACAATACATTTTTTTCCACCAGATTTTGCCCCAGGACATCAAAGAGTCCATAACCGATATTATCAAATTCATGTTACAGCGAGAATATGTTAAGGTAGATACTGATAAGATTATTAAACATCATTCACTATGATTACTGTGCTGAAAACTTAAAAGGACTAAACAAAGGGATTTGAAGCATTTTTTTGACAGTTTTATTGTCAGAAAAATGTAGGCTTCAATGAATATACTGACCTTGTGCTCACAATCGCATTCAATATTAATGTGTTCTGATCAGAAGAATGTATATAGGTCTCTCCAGTATGGGATAAATAAGAATTTTTTCCTCTCATTTAAAGACAGATTTATATCTGAAGTTGGGGCCCCAGAGGAGCAGTGCTGAAATGGAGATCTATAACTGTCAAGTGCTGCTCTACCATACATCACTTTGTTCCTGCTGTAGATCCAAACCAAGGCTGTTTCTAAAAAACACATATTACCAGTCAACCACAAAGCAATGCTTCTGGCTTCTTCATTGTCCCTCTTAATTTCCCTCTCCTCTTCCTTCTATTCTTCATTTCTCCACTTCCCCCCTGTCAGCAACTTGGCCCCTACCTTACCATTTCAAGTTGCTCCATTTATCTCTTCTCTTTTTCCCCCCCCCACCCCCTTTCAATGTCGATCCTACCCAAGCCCTCCAAACTTTGGCCACTGCATAAGGCAGGCAGGAACTCCTGCTACAGTATCTGCCTACAGTAAGCAACAACCGGATTCACTTGAATCAGCAGCACTCTGGTAGGAGTGGCACTGAGAGGAGAGGGGTCTGGGCCCTGCTGATTATTGTTTGCAAACGCAGACGGTGTTATGGGGAACGGGCGGGAAAGTGAAGTTGAGGCCAAGATCAGATCAGCCATGATCTTATTGAATGGCGGAGCAGGCTCGAGGGGGCCAAATGGCCTACTCCTGCTCCCATTTCTTCTGATCTTATATTCTTATAATCCTGAAATAAACTGGACTGCAGAGGTTAAATCACTTTTCGATGCACATTTTAAGAACCTCGGGTCCCAGAATTGCAGTGTGTCAGCAGAACCTATTTTTACAAAACATATCCCATTGAGGCAACAATTAAATTGGCTTGTGCAGGGTCCTAGCCATCAATCTGATTAATTGGATAAAGTAGATTGGCAGAATGCCTTTCCTTATTTCTTATGCACTAATAATACAGGACACATACAGATCTTGTACAAGCGACATTTACAATGATGTACGTCTTATTAGACAAGTGACATTTGCAATAGCTTTCTCTCTGTCTCCTTGAAGTAAGAGGCTAGTAAATATAAGAATATTTAAGCTAATTGTAACCCTGAATATATCATATACTAAAATGTCACTTTTGTCATTAATACCCTAATCGTATTTTTATTTACAAAATTGTGTTCTGATAGAAACTATTCCGAGGCGGCCAAATATTGATATTTAGATGTGTGAATGTAGTTTTGTTTTTAAGTTCAATCTTGGAAGCAGGTCCGAAGTTCTTCGATTCTTTACTAACTGCAGGTCTCAGCAATGTATGAATGGGCCAAATAGCCGCCTCCTGTGCTGTACCATTCTATAAAAACATACAAGGACTAATTCTCTGCGTCACTCACAATGCCAAGCTGCACGCCCTCTGTTTCATTAAGAAAATAAAGTTTGATATCAACCACTGATTAACTCTGAAAGTAGTAATTAAATCATTGCGAGCAGATCCGAGAAGGAATGAAGTAGTGGACAGATGCTATCCTTGCTGCAGAAGGCAGCAATTCCATCGGGAAGGATTGGCTGTGATGTTGCCAACCCACCTCTATTCTATAAAGAATGAAAGTTCTCCTTGGCTGTGCAAGTTGAACTCCTTTGTGTAATTCCTCATGTAACCTACACTGGGGAATCCAGTGGTGATCAGGACTGGATAAGCCAGGAGAAAAGAATGAATCCTTACAAAAGCTCAACCTTACTTATCACCTTCAAATGGTGTCATATTTGACCCTGAAATGAGTTTTCAACCAAATATCCATCCACAGCATAACTAAGACCGCCTATTTCCACCTCCGTAACATCGCCTGTCTCTGCCCTTGCCTCAGCTCATCCGCTGCTGAAGCCCTCATCCATGCCTTTGTTATCTCTAGACTTGACTATTCCAACGCACTCCTGGCCGGCCTCCCACATTTTACCCTACGTAAGCTAGAGGTGATGCAAAACTCGACTGCCCATGTCCTAACTTGCACAGAGTCCCACTCACCCACCACCCCTGTGCTCGCTGCCCCGTGTCCTAACTCGCACCAAGTCCCGCTCACCCATTGCCCCTGTGCTCGCTGCATGTGTCCTAACTCGCACCAAGTCCCACTCACCCATCACCCCTGTGCTCACTGACCTACATTGTCTCCCAGTTAAGCAACACCTCGATTTCAAAATTCTCATCCTTATTTTCAAATCCTTCCATGGGCCTCGCCCCTCCCTATCTCTGTAATCTCCTCCAGCCTCACAAACGCCCCCGAGATGTCTGCGCTCCTCTAATTCTGCCCTCTTGAGCATCCTTGATTATAATCGCTCAACCATTGGTGGCCGTGCCTTCTGTTGCCTGGGCTCCAAGCTCTGGAACTCCCTCTCTAAACCTCTCTGCCTCTCTACCTCACTTTCCTCCTTCAAGACGCTCCTTAAAACCTACCTCTTTGACCAAGCTTTTGGTCATCTGCGCTAATTTCTACTTATACGGCTCGGTGTCAAATTGTTATCTTATAATACTCGTGTGAAGCACCTTGGGACGTCTCACTACATTAAAGGTGCTATATACATGCAAGTTATTGTTCAGCAAGTTGAGTGTTCTACCAAATCCAGTGATGGTATATTGTAACTTTTTTTAGAAAGCATCACTTACTGTGGATCAGTTGAAAAGCACGCAGTCTACTGGCCTTGGCAGCAGTCTATCCTATACAACATTGGTGATATGCAATTGAGATGTTCTGCTACAGGTTATGCTGTATATGAAATTTATCAAGCAAAACTGAGAGAAGAAGCTAGCAAGCAGCTCAACATACTACATCAATCCAAAAAAATATTGTACAGAATGCCAGCTATGAAGTTTCACTCTGTAGAAACTTAGTCCTAACAACAGCTTGCATTTATACAGCACCTTTAACGTAGTTGGGTTGCTGCTGTCACCAGGAGATTGATTTAACGATGAGTTCGGTGTCCTTTGAGACGATATTAGTTGTGATCTAAGATCATGTAACAGGGTGGGCCACAAGAAGGCTGTCATCACCCACTGTAACATAGCAAAATGTCCCAAGGCGCTTCACGGGAGTGTTATCAAAACAAAATTTGACAACGAGCCACGTGAGATATTAGGGCAGAGCTTGGTCAAAGGGGTAGGTTTTAAGGAGCGCCTTAAAGGAAGAAAGAGAGGTAGAGAGGCGGAGAGGTTTAGGGAGGGAATTCCACAGCTTGGGGCCCAGGCAGCTGAAGCAAAGCCACCAATGGTTGAGTGATTAAAATCAGGGATGCTCAAGAGGGCAGAATTCGAGTGGCGCAGATATCTGGGAGGGTTGTGGGGCTGGAGGAGATTATAGAGATAGGGAGGGGTGAGGCCATGGAGGGATTTGAAAATAAGGATGAGAATTTTAAAATCGAGGCACGGGTGATGGGTGAACGGGACCTGATGCGAGTTGAGACATGGGTAGCTGAGTTTTGGATGACCTCAAGTTTACGGAGTGTAATGTTGTTACCTGCAATGTTGTCGCTTACATGCACAGGCTTAAAGCACAGAACTAATTGTCACTGTTGAACCAGAGTTAGTACAACAGCACTTTGCATCACCAGACCATTCAATCTTTACTATATGCATGATGGCTTCTGTTAGATTTTCTTGGTAAAGTTAACGGGACAGCTAACTGGACAACTCTTGCGTTACAGAGCAAGGTTGCGCTTCCAGCGATGTATCTCTTATATGAAGCATTTGTCTTCTCCACAGGCGAATGACGCATATCTTCAGATGGCCATTGGCAACGCTCCGTGGCCTATTGGAGTTACCATGGTTGGTATCCATGCACGTACAGGTCGGGAAAAGATCTTCTCCAAACACGTGGCGCATGTTTTGAATGATGAAACGCAGCGGAAATACATTCAGGTTTGTTTATTAAATCCTAAATTAAGAGATCTATACTGAGCATTGAAAGGCACTTGGTGATTTTTAGGCTTCTATTATGCTGTTGAGATTTAGGCTTCCTCTCCACATTTTCAGTTTCCTCCCATGTAACTGACCCGGTGGGAGGAAAAAATATGGGCTAATTTCTCCTGTAAGGTACAGTGCACTTCAGGTGTGCAATACCTGTTGGACGCCCATCGAGGAAAATCAGCCCACTGACTCCTAATGATATAGGAGATTGACTATCGTAATATGTGTCTTTTATATATTATATATATATATATATATATCTGTCTCACATCTAGTGACACAAGTGTTGTATTTTATTACAGATGCAAAACACCCCATTACATTTTTTTTTAAAAGAAAGCCAGTTATTTAGTGGCTCAGAGCCAGAAATTTACAATCGGTTAAATTGCCTTCTGATTGGCCCCAGCAGTTTAAAAGCAGCAACAATTATCTTGATATATCGATGGGGAGTATTTAGCAGTGGCCTTTAAGGGACATGCCAGGCTAGTCAAACATCTCAACTGTGCTCCTAAAGCTGACCTTGTGAGCAACACCATCAGAGACCAGCTGGTCGTGTAAAGAAATCCCGAGACTATGAAAACAATGATAAGTGACCCATCTGAGATTTCGCCTAGTCTTTGACGAGCTACGATGGGACTAAATGGAAAGAAATATAGAACATTTAGCTTAATTTTGGAGTATTCAATTTAATTATGAACAGCTTGCGCAAAGTAGAAACACATTGTTGAGAACAATTGCGCAGTAATTACAGGTACAACAAGTCAGATTCAATTCATTTTATTATCAATGGTTCAACAAAATTTAGCTCCATTTGTTGCAGTTTTCAGTATTTGAAGAAAGCTGTTTAAACAATGAAGTATGGATGCAAACACAATCAGCATTATTTTTATCTGACCCTTTTCCCATTAATTGGCCCATTATCCAGAATATTAAACTCTGGCTCAGTTATATGGGTAATATCAGCAGAAAGAAACCCCAACTGTCAGAATAGACACGATTCAGTCTGGGATGACAGCAGAATCCAAACTCTGCAGTGACCTGTGAACTCGCTGGTGTCTCAGCATTTTGGATATCTGAGTGAATCCCTTCCCACACTTGGAGCAGGTGAACGGCCTCTTCCCAGTGTGAACTTGCTGGAGCATTCCAGATTGGAGGAGGGGCACCAGATTACAAGTTGCATATGTCTGAAATGAACACTTGGCTGGTACCTAGGATTGTATTTATGAATACTGAATCTTCCTGAAAAAAGAAAGACTTGCATTTCTATAGCGCCTTTCATGACCACCGGACGTCCCATAGTGCTTTACAGCCAATGAAGTACTCTTTGGAGTGTAGTCACTGTTGTAATGTGGGAAACGCGGCAGCCAATTTGCGCAGAGCAAGCTCCCACAAACAGCAATGTGATAATGACCAAATCATCTGTTTTAGTGATGTTGATTGGGGGAATAAATATTGGCCAGGGCACAGGGGAAAATTTCCCTGTTCTTCCAAATAGTGCCATGGGATTATTTACATCTATTTGAGAAACTGAGGTTTAGTTTGTTTTAATCTTTAATTTAAACGATGGGCACCTCTGACAGTGCAGCACTCCCTCAGCACTGCACTGGGAGTGTCCACCTAGATTTTGTGCTAGAGTCTCTGGAGTGGGACTTGAACCCACAACCTTCTGACTCAGAGGCAAGAGAGAGTGCTGCCCACTGAGCCACGGCTGATGCTATATGTTACAAATATATTTATAATTAAATAAAATTAAAGCATTGGTTGTTGCAAATTGGAATGTGAATTACATCAATAAAGCAGTATATATCTTTAAAATTGTAACACAGAACTCCAAACTCTTCTTTGAGAATTAAAACCCTTTTCATTCAAGACAACACCTTAGTCCTTCAGAATACCTTTATTCTCCAAAAGCCATTGCCCCAGTTTATTTTTCCTCACTGCTGTTCTTCCAGGGATTGAAGAGGTTGATGACCATCTGTCAAAAGCATTTTTCAACAGACCCGTCAAAGTGTGTGGAGTACAACGCACTGTGACCCGCTGGGTTTTGAACGGAACACTTTTCATATTATTCACGGATAAGAGATCTGCAAGAGAACGGGCCGATAAAGAATATGTGCGCCTGTGCAAGTATTTTAATATCAATGACATTTTCTTCTTCAGAAAAGCACCAGACATTAAAGCTGCATGACCCTCACAGTTGTGTTTGTTTAATATTAGATAACTTATAAACATCTGCATCCAATTCCCTTTAATTAGCCTTGTGGTAATTCAAAACCTTTTTTTTAAGAAAGCGAAATAAGTCTTGTTAACAAAACTATGCTCACACTGTATTTTGGAAAATATTTTGAAATTGGAATTATGCTTTAAATGTATATATAATTATTAACAATTTTTCCATCTTTGCTGCGTTGGTTTTGACAATCACCCGTATATGATTGTAACCTGGGTTCCGGACTAAATGTTATCTCTGCCATCTCTCATTCTGAAGCTTGCTCACCACGAGCCCGGGGAGTTTGCATCGTAGGCTCTGGCCAGATACTTGGCATTTTAGTGTAACCGGTAAATGCCTGCCATTTTTTTTTTAGCAGCCAAAGGCACTTTCAGCCCACAATTACTGTGCATTAATCTTGTGTACTTGTCACTGAAATCGATTTTGATTCAAACTGTCCACACTAAGTGTGAATTGGTATTTTGGAAATTGATAACGTTGCTATTGGAGAAATTTATCCTGAATGCCTATCTTAAATGTTATCGTTTTTGCTGTTTCCATTTACAATGACTTTGTTCCCTTTAAGTTGTTGAGCCTAATTTGGCAGCACTTCCACAACAGTTTTGGTTTTGTAAAGATACTGGTGTACCTGTTCATACTGTCTCATCTTGGCCGGGGGAGGGACTTCTGATTGAACCGATGCTGAAAATTAGGTCGTTCTCTAAAATATCTGCTTTTGATGTCTCAAGTGAGCGCTGTGTATAGCTGAAATTTTTCAACTTGTAATAAACACTCTTTTTATATTTTTGGTCGCCTCTCTTTTCCTGGGTTCCGTGTCACTTCCTGGCACACAGGAGCAGGCAGCTGGCCTCCAGCAGTTCCGCACTTGTCCATGCTGCTTAATGTTTGGATGATCAACCTTTAGTGACAGTCCTGATATATTTCCCTTCCCTCTCTCCCTCTTTTATTTTTGGAAGAAGTGTCTGGCATTTGCTCATCCCCTCGCATGATAGCACAGCTGTTATTGGGCACTTCACATTAATAGTGTGTATGTATGTGTCAGAGCATCTGGAGTACACTGCCCCTGTACAATTGTGTTGATTCAGGCTGGCATTATCACACAGGGCCAAGGAGTTTCTCACCAGAATCTTGTGCTCAGCGTGACAGAGGGGAGAAAAACGTTAACTGCCTTTACCATTGACGGCTTGTTGTGGGATTGCCAAGGAGGCTGTAGGCTATTCCCTGACCTTCCACTTTCAGCTCCAACGGGGAAAATACCCTGCTTGATTCAACTTCGTTCCATATTTGTGATTCATAAGACTGGCTTAGCAAAGAAATAGACTAGTTATTGTATCTGAAGGGACGAATGGTTAGGGATCAAATGTTAGGAAAGAAACCGGTTAATTGTTTCATCATGCTCGCCATATCATCAATTGTGTGGGCCGATTTTTTTTTTTAAAAGAACAATACGGTGGCTCCCTTTTTTTATAACCATTCCATATGGTAGTTTGTATTTTGACACTTTGAAAATGGAGCTGCAACTCTGGATTAAATAAAGCGGAAAATAAAGTTGCATTTATTAAGCATCTTGGCTCAGAAATATGCCAGTGTGCTTCAGGGACAATGCATTATTTCAAAAGCAGCTACTTCTGTGCACACAAGTGTCAATGAGATGACTTGACACGGTAATTTACTTTTGGAGGTGTTTGAGAAAGGAATGTTGATTGTGTGAGCACTTAGTGCTGCTCTGGAGTGTTGGCCTAGGTTATGTGTTTAAGGCCTGGTGTCGGGCTTGAATCCACATTCTGCATGATGCAGAGCTGAGAGATCAACCAAGACTGACACACTATCTCGTATATTGTAATCAATTACAAATCTCGACATGTGTACAGTGAATTTTCAAAGACTGTGCTTTGATGAGGGTTTCTCTAGATTTCAGTTAAAGGAGCCAGTTTGTTCCTCTTCCCAGTGCAATCTGTATACTGGATAATCATCCGCTCCACAATGGAATCTAACGGCAACCAAATTTAATAAACCAAACATTGCTCATTTTTTTGATTCGTAAAATATGCTCCTGTGTACGGATGTCATTGGGTGGTTAAATTCTTAAGTGGCGTTACGATATAAAAGTAAGAAGCCCAGAAACCATTTGCTTGCACCTTTCACAGCTGATTAATTGCTTTTTGAAGTATAATCATCGTTTTATAGGCAAACACAGCAACCGATTTGCACATGTAAGCATGTTCTTGTGTTTCCCATAAGTGCAGCGCTCCAGGGGTCCTGTCCAGCTGGTGACTCTTTAAAACAGGAAAAAAAGCACACATGTGCGGACTTTTAAATTACAAGGAACATTGCATGCAAGGTTCCAAAAACAGCAGTAAGTTGAATTAGCAGTTAATCTTTTTGTGGCGGTGCGGATTGAGGGATAACTGTTGGCCAACAATACTCTTCCTCTTAGTTCAATAGTGCAGGCAAGGCAAGGGTTTAAAGGCAGCACCCCAACAGTGCAGCACTGAAATGTCAGCCTAGATTATATGCTCAGCTCCCCTGGAGTGGGGTTTGAACCCCTCAATCGTCTGGCTCAGAGGCAATCGTATCCCTGTACCCAGAAAATATGTATAAAAGCATACAAGAGTGGCTTTGGTCACAAATACTCTACAGCAGTAAAGTAGAGTGCTTTCGCCTAATAAAGTATCTCGCAGTGCTTCACAGGAGGAGCGAGGGATACTGGGCAGGAATTGGGGAGATGTTAGGAGATGTGACAAGGGAATTGAAAAAGACAAGTTTTGAGAGCCTTAAAAGGAGAAGCGAGAGAGAGAGATGTAGCAAGGCAAAAGAGATTGGGAGAGACTTCAGAGTACATGTTGGAAAGAAGGCCCATTCTAGCTGCCTTGTCCATCTGATGTCTGTTATATATGTGGACTTGTATTTACTGTGTACAGCCTTCAGAGGGCTCATCCCCTGGGGTCCCAAGGCATCCCATTATCCCTTGGGAGCACAGGTATTTAAGGAGGCCTCACAGGTTGGAGAGGCACTCTGGAGACCTGTATAAAATACTAAGGTCACACTTTACTTGGAGCTCACAGTGTTCAGTCTGACTCTTTCTCCATACACAACAACTGGTGACGAGATACAGATAGCGAACCCAAAGATGCAGAGAACAGTGGGCATCCTGGAGAAATTTTCGAAGGGAGATGATTGGGAAACTTTTGTGGAACAACTCGACCAATACTTCATGGCCAACGAGCTAGATGGGGAAGAGAGCGCTGCCAAACGAATGGCGATCCTCTTCACCAATGTATGGCCTCATGAAGAATCTGCTCACTCCAGAGAAATCGTATGACGATTTGTGCACACTGGTCCGAGAGCATTTGAACCCGAAGGAAAGCGTTCTGATGGCGAGGTACCGGTTCTATACCTACAAAAGGTCTGAAGGCCAGGAAGTGGTGAGTTATGTCGCCGAGCTAAAATACCTTGCAGGACATTACAAATTTGAAGAACATTTGGAGCACATGCTCAGAGACTTTTTCGTACTTGGCATTGGCCACGAAACCATATTTCGCAAACTTTAGACTATAGGGACCTCAACCTTGAGTAAGACCATAGCGATAGCCCAGGCATTCATTGCCACCAGTGACAATACGAAGCAAATCTCAGCACACAAGTGCTGCTACAAGTACTGTGAACTGATGTTTTCGAATCGTAACGTACAGGGCAGGTCACACATACCTGCAGCTGCACGTCCGCCGATGTCTCAGAATCCACCATCGAGGGTGATGAATGCAAGGCCATTAACACCTTGTTGGTGCTGCGGGAGTGATCATTGTTTCCATTAATGCCGATTCAAAGAGTACGTTTGCAAGAGCTGTGGAACAATGGGACACCTCCAACGAGTGTGCAAGCGAGCTGCTAAGTCTGTTAAACCTGCAAACCACCATATTGCAGAGGAGGACAGATCCACGGAGGATCACGACGAACCAGAGCCTCAGATAGAGGAGGCAGAGGTACATGGGGGTGCATACATTCACCATGAATTGTCCCCCGATAATGCTGACTGTTGATTTAAATAGACTGCCGATGTCAATGGAGCTGGACACCGGGCGCGAGCAAGTCCATCATGGGCAAAAAGACTTTCAAAAGGTTGTGGGTTAACAAGGCCTCAAGGCCAGTCTTAACTCCAGTTTGCACGAAACTAAGACCTGACATGAAAGAACTGATTCCTGTAATCGGCAGTGCTACCGTAAAAGGTCTCCTACGATGGAGCGGTGCACAAGCTACTACTCTGGGTGGTACTGGGCGATGGTCCCACGCTGCTTGGCTGGGAAAGATACGCTGGAACTAGGACGACGTCCGAGCGCTATCGCCCGCTGACGACACTTCGTGTGCCCAGGTCTTAAACAAATTTCTTTCACTGTTTGAACCAGGCATCGGGAAATTCCAAGGAGCAAAAGTGCAGATCCACCTAATTCCGGGGGCGTGACTCATCCATCACAAGTTGAGAGCAGTATCATACATGATGAGAGAAAGGGTAGAGATCGAGCTAGACCGGCTGCAAAGAGAGGGCATCATTTCACCGATCGAGTTCAGCGAGTGGGCCAGTCCCATTGACCCAGTCCTCAAGGGAGACGGCACCATCAGAATCTGTTGCAATTACAAAGTAACTATCAATCGTTTCTCCCTGCAGGACCACTACCAAAGGCCGACGACCTCTTTGCAACGCTGGCGGGAGGAAAGACGTTCACGAAGCTGGATCTGACGTCAGCCTACATAGAAACATAGAAAATAGGTGCAGGAGTAGACCATTCGGCCCTTCGAGCATGCACCGCCATTCAATAAGATCATGGCTGATCATTCCCTCAGTACCCCTTTTCCTGCTTTCTCTCCATACCCCTTGATCCCTTTAACCGTAAGGGCCATATCTAACTCCCTCTTGAATATATCCAATGAACTGGCATCAACAACTCTCTGCAATAGGGAATTCCACAGGTTAACAACTCTGAGTGAAGAAGTTTCTCCTCATCTCAATCCTAAATGGCCTACCCCTTATCATAAGACTGTGTCCCTTGGTTCTGGACTTCTCCAACATCGGGAACATTCTTCCCACATCTAACCTGTCCACTCTCATCAGAATCTTATAAGTTTCTATGAGATCCCCTCTCATCCTTCTCAACTCCAGTGTATAAAGGCCCAGTTGATCCAGTCTCTCCTCATATGTCAGTCCCGCCATCCTGGGAATCAGTCTGGTGAACCTTTGCTGCACTCCCTCAATAGCAAGAACGTCCTTCCTCAGATTAGGAGACCAAAACGGAACACAATATTCGAGGTGAGGCCTCACCAAGGCCCTATACAACTGCAGTAAGACCTCCCTGCTCCTATACTCAAATCCCCTAGCTATGAATGCCAACATACCATTTGCCTTCTTCACCGCCTACTGTACCTGCATGCCAACTTTCAATGTCTGATGAACCATGACATCCAGGTCTCGTTGCACCTCTCCCTTTCCTAATCTGCCGCCATTCAGATAATATTCTGCCTTCGTGTTTTTGCCCCCAAAGTGGATAACCTCACATTTATCCACATTTTACTGCATCTGCCATGCATTTGCCCACTCACCTAACCTATCCAAGTCGCCCTGCAGCCTTTTAGCATCCTCCTCACAGCTCACACCTCCATCCAGTTTAGTGTCATCTGCAAACTTGGAGATATTACACTCAATTCCTTCATCTAAATCATTAATGTTTGTTGTAAAGAGCTGGGGTCCCAGCACTGAGCCCTGCGGCACTCCACTAGTCACTGCCTGCCATTCTGAAAAGGACCCGTTTATCCCGACTTTCTGCTTCCTGACTGCCAACCAATTCTCTATCCACGTCAGTACATTACCCCTAATACCATGTGCTTTGATTTTGCACACCAATCTCTTGTGTGGGACCTTGTCAAAAGCCTTTTGAAAGTCAAATACACAACATCCACTGGTTCTCCATTGTCCACTCTACTAGTTACATCCTCAAAAAATTGCAGAAGATTTGTCAAGCATGATTTCCCTTGCATAAATCCATGCTGACTTGGATCGATCCTGTCACTGCTTTCCAAATGTGCTGCTATTTCATCTTTAATAATTGATTCCAACATTTTCCCCACTACTGATGTCAGGCTAACCAGTCTATAATTACCCGTTTTCTCTCTCCCTCCTTTTTTTTAAACAGTGGTGTTACATTAGCTACCCTGCAGTCCATAGGAACTGATCCAGAGTCGATAGACTGTTGGAAAATGATCACCAATGCATCCACTATTTCTATGGCCACTTCCTTAAGTAATCTGGGGTGCAGACTATAATGTACATTCAAATTCAGGTAAGTAGGTTTTTTGTTTTCTTTTTTATGTTGTTCCGTGGTGCAACAAGAGCATTCGATGCGATGGCTGGTGCGTTAGGACGGTTCCGGAACTGCTGGGTGGTGTTCCTGCAGTCTGGTGGTGGCTCAGTGCCCGGTGCTAACAGTGGGAAGCAGGTTGGCTCACATAGCCTGCTCTTGCAGCTGTTACCATGGTCCCTAGTGTCAGGCAGGTTCACAGATGTCTGTGATCTCCACCCCCCATCCTTTCTTTACGCTCTGGCTCCCAGCTACTCCCTGAGGAGCTGTCGTCTAGCAGTGCACAGGGAACTGCTGACTCGCCGGCCTGAGCGTGGCTTGGTTTGAAATCCTGGCTGGTGCTTGTTTCCTCTGGGGAAACAGTGTCAGGTGACCCTACATCTAGGGGTGTGGCCTTGGTGCAGTCTGCTCCTTCAGGTTCGTGGCAGTTGGTGCCATTGGTTGCCTGAGAGATGGAGCTGACCCAGGCCATGGTATTGCTATCATTGCCGTTGCCCTGCTGAGGTCGCTTGCTTCGCAGCTCGTGTGTGTTGGCCGCTTGTGGCCACACTTCGTGGTACATGACTCTGGTCCCCGGGACGCAGGCTACAGCATTGGCACCTGTGTGTACCTGATGGGTATCTTCTCGCTGCAATGGCTGCCTGCAGTGGGAATCCTGCATCGCACAGCTTTTCCTTACTTATGATGGACACTTTGGAGGTCCAATCACGATTGCGCGACTTTTCCTCGCTGGTTGCATATGCATATTTCAGATCATCAATTACACATTGTACATGACGCAGGAACTGGAGGAATCATCGAAGGCCCTCACCTGTATCAACACGCACAAGGGCCTTTTTGTTTATAACAGATGCCCGTTTGGAATCCGATCAGCCGCAGCAATAATCCAGAGAAAGATGGAAAGTTTACTGAAGTCGGTCTCGCACACCGTGGTCTTCCAGGATGACATCTTGGTCGCAGGTTGGAACATAGTCGAGCACCTGCAGAACCTGGAGGAGGTTCTTAGTTGACTCAACCATGTGGGGCTCAAGTTAAAACGCTCGAAGTGCATTTTCCTGGCGCCTGAAGTGGAGTTCTTGGGAAGGAGAATTGCGGCAGACGGCATCAGGCCCATCAACGCGATGAGACACCGAGGCCACAGAATATAACGGAGCTGCGGTCGTTTCAGGGACTTTTGAACTACTTTGGTAACATCTTACCGGGTCTCAGCACACTGCTAGAACCATTATATGTCTTACTATGAAAAGGGGGCGAATGGGTTTGGGGCAAAAGCCAAGAAAATGCCTTTGTAAAAGTGAGAAAATTGTTATGCTCAAACAAATTGCTTGTGTTGTATGATCCTTGTAAGCGTTTGGTACTAGCATGTGATGCGTCGTCATATGGCGTCGGGTGTGTATTGCAACAAGCCAATGATTTCAGGAAACTGCAACCGGTTGCTTATGCATCCAGGAGTCTGCCTAAGGCTGAGAGAGCCTACAGCATGATTGAAAAAGAAGTGTTAGCGTGTGTCTATGGGGTAAAGAAAATGCATCAATACCTGTTTGGGCTAAAATTCGAATTGGAAACTGACCAGAAGCCACTTATATCCCTGTTTTCTGAGAGTAAAGGGATAAATACCAACGTATTGGCCCACATCCAGAGATGGGCGCTCACGTTGTCCGCATACAACTACGCCATCCGCCACAGGCCAGGCACAGAAAACTGCGCTGATGCTCTCAGTAGGCTGCCATTGCCCACCACGGGGATGGAAATGGCACAGCCCGCAGATCTAGCCATGGTTATGGAAGCATTTGAGAGTGAGCAATCACCCATCACTGCCCGGCAGATCAAAACCTGGACAAGCCAGGACCCCTTATTATCTCTAGTTAAAAGCTGTGTGCTTCACAGTAGCTGGTCCAGTGTCCCAGTGGAAATGCAGGAAGAGATAAAGCCTCAAAAATGAAATGTCTATCCAGGCAGATTGCCTTCTGTGGGGCAATCGAGTAGTGGTCCCCAAGAAGGGCAGAGACACCTTCATCAATGACCTCCACAGTACCCACCCAGACATCGTAATGATGAAAGCGATAGCCAGATCCCACATGTGGTGGCCCGGTATCAATGCGGACTTAGAGTCCTGCGTTCACAGATGTAATATATGCTCGCAGTTAAGCAATGTACTCAGGGAGTCGCCGCTAAGTTTATGGTCTTGGCCCTCCAAACCGTGATCTAGGGTACACGTCGACTATGCAGGCCCGTTCTTGGGTAAAATGTTCCTTGTGGTTGTAGACGCGTACTCCAAGTGGATTGAATGTGAGATAATGTCGGCTAGCACGTCCACTGCCACTACTGAAAGCCTGCGGGCCATGTTTGCCACACACGGCTTACCCGATGTCCTGGTGAGCAACAACGGGCCATGTTTTACCAGTGCTGAGTTCAAAGAATTCATGACCCGTAACGGGATCAAACATGTCACATCTGCCCCATTTAAACCAGCGTCCAATGGTCAGGCAGAGAGAGCAGTGCAAACCATCAAGCAAGGCTTGAAGAGGGTAACTGAAGGCTCACTGCAGACTCGCCTATCCCGAGTCCTGCTTAGCTACCGCACGAGACCCCACTCACTCACTGGGATCCCACCGACTGAACTCGTGAAAAGAGCACTTAAGACAAGTCTCTCGTTAGTTCACCCTGATCTGCATGAATAGGTAGAGAGCAGGCGGCTTCAACAAAGTGCATACCATGATAGCGCAAATGTGTCACGCGAGATTGAAATCAATGATCCTGTATTTGTATTAAATTATGGACAAGGTCCCAAGTGGCTTCCCGGCACTGTCGTGGCCAAAGAGGGGAGCAGGGTGTTTCGGGTCAAACTTTCAAATGGACTCATTCACCGGAAGCACTCGGACCAAATCAAACTCAGATTCACGGGCTATCCTGAGCAACCCACCTTGGACCCTACCTTTTTTGATCCCCCAACATACACACCAGTGGCAACCGACACCACGGTTGACCATGAAGCAGAACCCATCATCTACAGCAGCCCAGAAGGACCCAACACACCAGGCGGCCCAGCAAGGCCAGCTGCACAGCAACCCAGCGAGGGCCCAACAAATGATTCAACAACACCAGCTTTCACACCGAGACGATCAACCAGGGCAAGAAGGGCCCCAGATCGACTCACATTATAAATAGTTACGCTATTGACTTTGGAGGGGGGGGGTGGGGGAGTGTTATATATGTGGACTTGTATTTATTCTGTACAGCCACCAGGGGGCTCATCCCCTGGAGTCCCAAGGCATCCCATAATCCCTTGGGAGCACAGGTATTTAAGGAGGCTTCACAGGTTGGAGAGGCACTCTGACTCTGGAGACATGCAATAAAAGGCTACGGTCACACTTTACTTTGAGCTCAGTGTTCAGTCTGGCTCTTTCTCCACACACAACAATGTCCATATCTATTTCCCTTTTGACGGAGAGTTTGGCTAAACCTTACTGATTTCATTATAGAATCATTGAAGTTTACGGCACAGGAGGAGGCCATTTGGCCCATCTGCACCAGCATCTACCCAGCCTTATCCCACTTTCCAGCTCTTGGTCTGTAGCCTTGTAGGTTATGGCACTTCAAGTGCACATCCAGGTACTTTTTAAATGTGATGAGGGTTTCTGCCTCGACCTCCCTTTCAGGCAGTGAGGTGCTTCCTATCCACTCTATCTAGGCCCTTCATAATTTTATACACCTCAATCAAGTCTCCCCTCAGCCTCCTCTGTCATGAGGAATTGCAGTGATATTTTCATTAAAAATGAATTCAATCAGAGTGTCTTTAGTTTTTATGTGGCACACAACATTTGTTATTGTGGACATGAAGACATTCTTGACTCCTGTCGAGATGCAAATGATACAATCAGGAAGGAATAATAGAGACAGTTATATATACGCTACAAATCAAAACATTGCACAAACTGTTTTTTATAACTTGAGTCAACAGAAAAATCTGAAGGCACAGACAAAAAGAAATGTACACATGAACATAAGAAATAGGAGCAGGAGTCGGCCATTTGGCCCCTCGAATCTGCTCCGCCATTCAATAAGATCATGGCTGATCTGATCCTGGCCTCAGCTCCACTTCCCTGCCCCCTCCCCATAACCCTTGACTCCCCTGTAGTTCAAAAATCTGTCTATCTCCCCTTTAAATATATTCAATGACCCAGCCTCCACAGCTCTCTGGGGCAGAGAATTCCAAAGATTCACAACCCTCTGAGAAGAAATTCCTCCTCATCTTTGTTTTAAATGGGTAACCCCTTATTCTGAAACTATGCCCCCTAGTTCTAGATTCCCGCATGAGGGGAAACATTCTCTTTGCATCTACCCTGTCAAGCCCCCTCAGAATCTTATACGTTTCAATAAGATTACCTCTCATTCTTCTAAACTCCAATGAGTATAGGCCCAACCGGCTCAACCTTTCTTCATAAGACAACCCCTTCATCTCAGGAATCAACCTCGTGAACCTTATGAAAAGTAGATCACATTTTTATTTTATTGGTTTCAATAACTTTACAGTTAGTGTAAGTTGGTGTTTCTAATTGAATTACATAGAATTTTACAGCACAGAAATAGGCCATTTGGCCCACCAGGTCCATGCCGGTGTTTATACTCCATTCGAGGCTCCTCCCACCTTTATCTCACACCATCAACACATCCTTCTATTCATTTCTCCCTCATGTACTTACCTAGCTTCCCCATAAATGCATCTATACTATACCATGGAGCGCCTCAACCACTCCATGTGGTTGTGAGTTCCACATTCTCTCCACTCTTGAGTAAAGAAGTTTCTGCTGAATTTCTTATTGTAATTATTAGTGACTATCTTATATTTATGGCCCCCTAGTTTTGGACTCTCCTTCCCCCTCCCCCCCCCCACAAGTGGAAACATCTCTATGTGTACCCTATCAAAGCCCTAACAGACCTCTGTTAAGTCACCCCCTCAGTCGTCACTTTGAGAGAACAGAGCTCTAGCCTATTCAGTGTTTCATTCTGACAATTGTATTTCAGCAGACACTTGGATATCAATACATTTTTGTTTTGAAAATAATCTGTTTAATCAGAGTTCATATTTCCAACGTAAGCCAAGCTCAATCCTGATAAACACATAACTGGTCTGCCAAGAAATATTATGATTGGATTGGATTATTTATGAAGCACAGGTAATTGCAGGCCAGTCAGCCTAACCTTGGTGGTGGGAAAATTACAGGAAAAATTTCTGAGGGACAGGATAAATCTTTGTTTAAAAAGACACAGATTAATCAAGGACAGTTGGCAAAAATTTGTTGAGGGCAGGTCATGTCTGACTAACTTGATTGAATTTTTTGAGGAGGTAATAAAGAGGGTCGATGAGGGTAGTGTGTACGATGTGGTGTATATGGATTTTGGCAAGGCTTTTGATAAGGTCCCACATGGCAGATTGGTCACTAAAGTAAAAGCCCATGGGATCCAGGGCAAAGTGGTAAGTTGGATCCAAAATTGGCTCAGAGGTAGAAAGCAAAGGGTAATGGTTGATGGGTGTTTTTGTGACTGGAAGGATATTTCCAGTGGGGTTCCACAGGCTCAGTACTGGGTCCCTTGCTTTTTGTGGTATACATCAATGATTTAAACTTGAATGTAGGGGGTATGATTAAGAAGTTTGCAGATGATACAAAAATTGGCCATGTGGTTGATATTGAAGAAGAAAGCTGTAGACTGCAGGAAGATATCAGTCTACTGGTCAGGTGGGCAGAACACTGGCAAGTGGAATTTAATCTGGAGAAGTGTGAGGTAATGCATTTTGGGAGGGCTAGCAAGGAAAGGGAATACACATTAAATGGTAGGACACTGAGAAGTGTAGAGGAACAAAGGGATCTTGGAGTGCATGTCCACAGATCCCTGAAGGCTGCAGGCCAGGTGGATAAGGTGGTTAAGAAGGCATACGGAATACTTGCCTTTATTAGCCGAGGCATAGAATACAAGAGCAAGGAGGTTATGCTTGAACTGTATAAAACACTAGTTAGGCCACAGCTAGAGTACTGCGTGCAATTCTGGTCGCTACGTTACAGGAAAGATGTAATTGCATTAGAGAGGGTACAGAGGAGATTTACGAGGATGTTGCCTAGACGAGAGAATTTTTGCTATGAGGAAAGATTGGATAGGCTGGGTTTGTTTTCTTTGGAACAGAGGAGGCTGAGGGGAGACCTTATTGAGGTATATAAAATTATGAGGGGCCTGGATAGAGTGGATAGGAAGGACCTATTTCCCTTAGCAGAGGGGTCAGCAACCAGGAGACATAGTTTTAAAGTAATTGGTAGGAGATTTAGAGGGGATTTGAGGGGAAATTTCTTCACCCAGAGGGTGGTGGGGGTCTGGAACTCACGGCCTGAAAGGGTGGTAGAGGCAGAAACCCTCACCACATTTAAAAAGTACTTGAATGTGCACTTGAAGTGCCGTAACCTACAGGGCTACGGACCAAGAGCTGGAAAGTGGGATTAGGCTGGGTAGCTCTTTGTCGGCCGGCGCGGACACGATGGGCCGAATGGCCTCCTTCCGTTCTGTAAATTTCTATGATTCTATAAAGTAGCTACTTTGCAACTCCTTGTACCAGGACTCATTTAATTACTGAGTCAGAAATTCAATCTAAGCAAGTACCACAGACAATGCTTCACATAAAATATTTTGAACGAAAGCAATTTGCCTCCTTAGATGTGCAGTTGCCCCAGGTGAATTTTGACAGTGTATTGACTGTGGTGCAGAAAGATACTGGACCTGCTGACTATCATCACTCTCCACTAGTTCCACTCAACAGCTTCAGCACGCTTCATATAGTCGTTAACCCTGAATTGTATTATCATTTTGTTTAGGAATCACTTTCTGCCACTTATTTTGATTTTTTTCTTGTAATTTAATTTTCTGTAGCCTTTGAAAGTGGTTATTTTGTAGAAGACTCTTAGAATTTCAAACATGAAAGAAAGACTTGCATTTATATAGCGCCTTTCACAACATCCCAAAGCGCTTTACAGCCAATGAAGTACTTTTTGAAGTGTAGTCACTGTTGTAATGTAGGAGATGCGACAGTCAATTTGTACACAGTAAGCTCCCACAAAAAGCAATGTGATCATCTATTTTTTTATTATGTTGATTGAGGAATAAATATTGGCCCCAGAACATCGGGGAGAACTCCCTATCTCTTCAAAATAGTGCCGTGGGATCTTTTGCATCCATCCGAGAGAGCGGATGGGGCCTCGGTTTACCATCATCTGAAAGACGGCACCTCCGACAGTGCAGCATTCCCTCAGCACTGCGCTGGGAGTGTCACTGTAGAATTTTGTGCTCAGGTCCCTGGAGTGGGACTTGAATCCACAACCTTTTGACTCAGAGGCGAGAGAGAGTGCTGCCCACTGAGACATAGCTGAGGCTATAACATGATTTTTTTTTTCTGTCAATAGGATAAGCTCCAACTCACAGAACAAGATAGGTGCGCAGATGAATAATGTCCATCAGCCAAAATCTCATTCTTCCAGAATTCCAGCCTTCCCATCTTCCCAGTATAGTATTTAGCTATTGGTGATAATGCAGGAGAAAAAAATGAACAGAAAGCTTAAAAATATCCTTCAAAGGAAAAATAGTAACATTACATTGATTTTGCCACCACCACAACAACTTGTATTTATACAGCGCCTGTAACATAGTGAAACATCACAAGGCGCTTCGCAGGAGCGGTATCAGACAAAATTTTCGCTGCGATGGACCAGTGCCATTTTTCAGCTGTTACTGAAAGAAAGAACAATAATATACAAGTGACGAGAGGTCATCGACCTGAAACGTTAACTCTCTCTTCACAGATGCTGCCTGACCTGTTGAGTATTTCCAGCATTGTCTGTTTTTATTATTAATAATATACAGGGTTGCTATCGAGGAGTGTTGTAAGAAGTCGCTGCAAAAGAAGTATGACAAAACCTTTTGGATCAAAAAAATACATTCTGGCTCTCATGCATAATACGACATCAAATGGGTTTCTACGCTCTGACACGTCAGCACTAATAAACGTCAGGCAGTGACACCTGTTACAAAACCTCGATTCACAGTGTGGAGGGATTTCACAAGTTATGAGAAAACATTGGATGGACTCTAATGAATAAATGCCACATTAGGTTAGAGCAATAACAAAGGATTCATGATTCCCTTTTCAACCGTGGCTCAGTGGGCCACACTCTCGCCTCTGACTCAGAAGGTTGTGGGTTCAAGTCCCACTCCAGATACTTGAGCACAAAAATCTCTGCTGACACTCCCAGTACTGAGGGAGTACTGCACTGTCGGAGGTGCCGTCTTTCAGATGAGACGTTAAACTGAGGCCCCGTCTGCTCTCTCAGGTGGACGTAAAAGATCCCATGGCACTATTTTGAAGAAGAGCAGGGGAGTTATCCCCGGTGTCCTGGGGCCAATATGTATCCCTCAATCAACATCACTAAACCAGATTACCTGGTCATTATCACAAAATGGTTGACTACTGCTAGACTGCATATGCCGACTTGTCCGAATCAGGACAATAATAACCAGTTTCATGTAAAGAACAATAAATAAGCTTGTAACCTCTGCTTTACTATATATAACATAGAGGAGAAAATGTAATTTCAGTTGTAGACAACAATAACCGTTTCAATGTATTTTCCGTGTTACACATGGAAAGTAATTATAAGTATACCTATTTCATTCTCCCCTCCCCCATGCTTACTCATAGAGTCATTACAGCACAGAAGGAGGCCATTCGGCCCATCAAGACCATGCCAGCTCCCGAGAGCAATCCAGTCAGTCCCATTCCCCCGCTCTATCCCCGGAGCCTGCAAGTTTATTTCCCCCAAGTGCCTGTCCAATTCCCTTTTGAAATCATTGATCATCTCCGTTTCCACCATCCTCGTCGGCAGCAAGTTCCAGGTCATTACTCCTGCTGCATAAAAACGTTCTTCCTCACATCCCCCCTGTATCTCTGGCCCCTAGTCCTTGTACCATCAGCTAATGGGAACAGCCTTTCTCTGTCTACCTTATCCAAATCCGTCATCATTTTGAACACCTCTATCAAATCTCCCCTCAACCTCCTTTACTCCAAGGAGAACAACCCCAGCTTCTCCAACCTAACCTTGTAACTAAAATCCCTCATCCCTGGAACCATTCTGGTAAATCTCCTCTGCACCCTCTCAAGGACCTTCACATCCTTCCTAAAGTATGGTGACCAGAACTGGACACAATACTCCACCTGAGAGGGCAGACGGGGCCTTGGTTTAACGTCTCATCCAAAAGACGGCACCCCCAACAGTGCAGCGTAGCCTAACCAGAGTTTTATAAAGGTTCAGCATAACTTCCCTGCTTTTGTACTCAATGCCTCTATTTATGAAGCCCAAGATCCCATATGCTTTGCAAACTACTTTCTCAATATGTCCTGCCACCTTCAAAGAGCAATGCACATGAAGTCCCTAATCCTAACCCTAACTCTAACCCTAACCCTAACTCCCAGGACCCTCTGTCTCTGCACACTCTTTAAAACTGTGCCATTAAGTCAATATTGCCTCTCCCTGTCGCTTCTGCCATAATATATCACCTCACACGTCTCTGTATTAAATTCATCTTGCATCATTTCTTGACAAAAAGGGTAGGTGAGCTATTCCCATGCTTACTCCAAGGTTATTCCTGAGTCACCAGGAGATGCCCAAGTCTAGCTGGGTGGACGCATATTCACCTCGAGCTGGTGGAGAGCTGCTTTATCCTCAAGATCCGGCAGGAAGTGTAGGAGTTATGGGAGGTTTTTGTTTGCAGTGCTTCATGCAGTGACTTTGTGAGACAGGAGTTAAAGTACCATGTTTTGCCCTTAACGCAACAGTTTCCTGATTAGAAATCAAATCCTCAAATACTTGAGGTCCACTGTGACTTTTGGTTGTGTCTCATTCTTAAAAGTCCTTTTTACTGCTAGTAGTATTCCTGATATGTCTCCAACTACTAAAATGGTTCCAGGGATGAGGGACTTCAGTTACGTGGAGAAGCTGGGGTTGTTCTCCTTGGGGCAGAGAAGGTTGAGAGGAGATTTGATCGAGGTGTTCAAAATCATGAGGGGTCTGGACAGAGTAGATCGAGAGAAACTGTTCCCATTGGTGGAAGGGTCGAGAACCAGAGGGCACAGATTTAAGGTGATTGGCACAAGAAGCAGAGGCAACATGAGGGAAAGAGTGGTTTGGAATGCACCGCCTGATAGGGTGCTGGACATTCATTCACTCGTTGCCTTCAAAAGAAAATTGAACAAATACTGTAAGAATAAAAAATAGCCGGGATATGGGGATAGAGCGGGGGAGGGGGACTGATGAGGATTGCTCTTCAAAAGAGTTGGCGTAGACTCGATGGGCCGAATGGCCTCCTTCTGTGCTATACTATTCTATGATTGTATGAATTCAGCACGTTAAGTAAGTGTAGAACCAGGTGTGCTAATCCAAGATGGGATTTATTTGCTAAGTTTTTACATAAACTCATCAAATTGTGATGTGACATTTAGGAGTCTGAGAGAATTACAAACACAATACGTACAGTTTTTACAGATAATGCAGAAAATAAGTGGAGCAACTAGATTAACCTCCAATAAATGAGTTAATTTATAATTAAAATTGTCCCCAGTGACAATAACTCTATGCTCAAGCAATTCATGGAATGAAGCCATTCAGAACAAGTATAGTCTGAAAAAATGTTCTCACAGCATTTCTCACTAACAATTTCCAGCTGCCGGTTGTATTTGAAGCCAGCAGCGGTCTCGAGATTGTCTCCGTATAAACTGTATTATGACAGCTGCTTTTCATCAGGAATCCAGTTTCTTCACAAATTTATTGGTCAAACTGACACCTCAATTAAAACTAAACAGGGTCCGAACAAGATCTAGTTAGTTCTTGGTCAGCAGCTGAAACATCCCACCTTTCTGTTGCTGGGTATTCAAGGTAGTTGTCTCAAGGGGCAATTAATTTAGTACAAGCAGCAGCCAGGCTGTTTCTTTCTTGGTGAGGTTTAATTACTCGCTTTTTCTTATCATGAGCTGCAAAGAAGGAGAACATGCTGGAAAAGTAGCTGGAAATAATGTTGATCTAAGTTTACAGAGCTTACCATGCGGACAATTTTTAATATCACTTTTTGGTCTTTTGTTGTTTCGTACGATGGGAAAAGCTTATTATGGGTTGTCTGATTTGGCTCTCTATTCGATGGCTCGAGATGCCTAGTGGAGAAATGAAGTGCCCCCCACAATAGATCTCAGTGGGCAGGTTGATATGATGTGCTCCATGGTCTGGGACTACATAAGAACAATGAGGAGCAGGAGTAGGCCATAACGGCCCCCCGAGCCTGCTCCGCCATTCAATATGGCTGATCTAAGCCTCAACTCCACTTTCCTGCCTGTTCCCATTAACTCTTGACTCGGGGCGGCAGTCGCACTTTGGGTCGTCCCTCACCTTTCACAGCGTCTGTGCCCTGGGCGGATTGGGCCAAGCGTTCACTGCCCACTGTCGCCGAGGGAGGTCGAAGCTGTTGGGTCAGCGATCAGCTGTTGGTTCTTTATGTCGCCTGCGTTCCAAGATTCCGTCCGTCTGGATAGCGGGTCGACACCAGATATGTGAAGATTGGCCGCTGTTTCCCAGAGTGGCCGGTGCCATTTTAAGCGCATTCGTGGTGGGTTTTTCAAGTCTTCCTGCAATGAAAGGATTGGAAAGTTGCAAGGCGAATTTCAGGTAAGATGTTGTAACTTGCAATTTCTTAATGTCATTGAAAGTTAAGCAGAAAATGATTGACCTGAAAATTGCAAAAGTAATCAAGAATCTGTTATAAAGTTCAAGTCTTTTTTTACGTACTTGTCACTTCTCTAACTCAAGGCAATACTTGAGAGTACACTAAAATCGATAGCTTCATATATTGTATTGTTCTGTGACCATTGTGACACCACCATTGCTCACCAGATACTTCATTTTAAAACGGAAATGAATATATGCTAGACGGCAGTATTTTGTAAATGTAGAAATAATTAAAACATTCTTACAGCTTTGCACAGACAATGTTTTCTGAAAGCATTGTACGTCCAAGAATTCCCTTGTAAGTTTTTATACTGGGAGTCGAGTATAGAAGTAAGTAATTGACTATTTGATGGCTTCAGTGAACATACTACATTCTAGTCCATCTCCTGTGGCATTGCACTCGGGTAGTGTCAGCCGTGGCTCAGTGGGTAGCACTCTCGCTCTGAGTCAGAAAGTTGTGGGTTTAAGCCCCACTCCAGAGACTTGAGCACAAAACTCTAGGCTGACACTCCAGTGCAGTGCTGAGGGAGTGCCGCACTGTCGGAGGTGTCGTCTTTCGGGTGAATGTAAAATATCCCAGGACACTATTTTGAAGACGAGCAGCGGAGTTATAGAAACATAGAAACAGAAACATAGGTGCAGGAGTAGGCCATTCGGCCCTTCGAGCCTGCACCGCCATTCAATGAGTTCATGGCTGAACATGCAACCTCAGTACCCCATTCCTGCTTTCTCGCCATACCCCTTGATCCCCCTAGTAGTAAGGACTACATCTAACTCCTTTTTGAATATATTTAGTGAATTGGCCTCAACAACTTTCTGTGGTAGAGAATTCCACAGGTTCGCCACTCTCTGGGTGAAGAAGTTTCTCCTCATCTCGATCCTAAATGGCTTACTCCTTATCCTTAGACTTTGACCCCTGGTTCTGGACTTCCCCAACATTGGGAACATTCTTCCTGCATCTAACCTGTCTAAACCCGTCAGAATTTTAAACGTTTCTATGAGATCCGTTTATCACGACTCTCTGCTTCCTGTCTGCCAACCAATCCTCTATCCACGTCAGTACATTACCCCCAATACCATGTGCTTTAATTTTGCACACCAATCTCTTGTGTGGGACCTTGTCAAAAGCCTTTTGAAAGTCCAAATACACCACATCCACTGGTTCTCCCTTGTCTATCCCTGGGGCCACTATTTATCCCTCAATTAATATCACTAGAACAGATTATCTGGTCTTTATCACATTGCTGTTTGTGGGAGCTTGCTGTGCGCAAGTTGACTGTCGCGTTTCCTACATTACCACGTGCCAGTGCCACGTGCTAATCAGAGTAGAGGGAGCAGGATAGTTAGAATAAATACGTGGCTTGAACAGCGGTGCAAGAGGGAGGGATTCAAATTACTGGGACATTGGAACCAGTTCTGGGGTAAGTGGGACCTGTACAAAAAGGACGGTCTGCACTTGGGCAGGACTGGAACTGATGTCCTAGGGGTAACATTTGCTAATGCAGTTCGGGAGTGTTTAAACTAATATGGCAGGGGGATGGGAACCTATGCAGCGAGATAGGGCGAAGTAATATGGAGTCAGAAACAGATGGTCGAAAGGTAAAAAGCAATAGTGGAAGGCCGAGTAAACAAAGGCAAGAAACAAAAAGGGCCACACTACATCATAATTCTAATAGGACAAAGGGTGTTAAAAAAACAAGCCTGAAGGCTTTGTGTCTTAATGCAAGGAGTATCTGTAATAAGCTGGATGAATTAACTGTGCAAATAGATGTTAACAGATATGATGTGATTGGGATTACGGAGACGTGGCTCCAGGATGATCAGGGCTGGGAACTCAACATCCAGGGGTATTCAACATTCAGGAAGGATAGAATAAAAGAAAAAGGAGGTGGGGTAGCATTGCTGGTTAAAGAGGAGATTAATGCAATAGTTAGGAAGGACATTAGCTTGGATGATGTGGAATCTATATGGGTAGAGCTGCAGAGCACCAAAGGGCAAAAAACGTTAGTGGGAGTTGTGTACAGACCTCCAAACAGTAGTAGTGATGTTGGGGAGGGCATCAAACAGGAAATTAGGGGTGCATGCCATAAAAGTGCAGCAGTGATCATGGGTGACTTTAATATGCATATAGATTGGGCTAACCAAACTGGAAGCAATACGGTGGAGGAGGATTTCCTGGAGTGCATAAGGGATGGTTTTCTAGACCAATATGTCAAGGAACCAACTAGGGGGGAGGCCATCTTAGACTGGGTGTTGTGTAATGAGAGAGGATTAATTAGCAATCTCGTTGTGCGAGGCCCCTTGGGAAAGAGTGACCATAATATGGTGGAATTCTACATTAGGATGGAGAATGAAACAGTTAATTCAGAGACCATGGTCCAGAACTTAAAGAAGGGTAACTTTGAAGGTATGAGGCGTGAATTGGCTAGGATAGATTGGCGAATGATACTTAAGGGGTTGACTGTGGATGGGCAATGGCAGACATTTAGAGACCGCATGGATGAATTACAACAATTGTACATCCCTGTCTGGCGTAAAAATAAAAAAGGGAAGGTGGCTCAACCGTGGCTATCAAGGGAAATCAGGGATAGTATTAAAGCAAGGAAGTGGCATACAAATTGGCCAGGAATAGCAGCGAACCAGGTGACTAGGAGAAATTTAGAACTCAGCAGAGGAGGACAAAGGGTTTGATTAGGGCAGGGAAAATAGAGTATGAGAGGAAGCTTGCAGGGAACATTAAGACGGACTGCAAAAGTTTCTATAGATATGTAAAGAGAAAAAGGTTTGTAAAGACAAACATAGGTCCCTTGCAGTCAGAATCAGGGGAAGTCATAACGGGGAACAAAGAAATGGCAGACCAATTGAACAAGTACTTTGGTTCGGTATTCACTGAGGAGGACACAAACAACCTTCTGGATATAAAAGGGGTCAGAGGGTCTAGTAAGAAGGAGGAACTGAGGGAAATTCTTATTAGTCGGGAAATTGTGTTGGGGAAATTGATGGGATTGAAGGCCGATAAATCCCCAGGGCCTGATGGACTGCATCCCAGAGTACTTAAGGAGGTGGCCTTGGAAATAGCGGATGCATTGACAGTCATTTTCCAACATTCCATACACTCTGGATCAGTTTCTCTGAAGTGGAGGGTAGCCAATGTAACCCCACTTTTTAAAAAAGGAGGGAGAGAGAAAACAGGGAATTATAGACCGGTCAGCCTGACGTCAGTGGTGGGTAAAATGATGGAATCAATTATTAAGGATGTCATAGCAGCGCATTTGGAAAGGGGTGACATGATAGGTCCAATTCAGCATGGATTTGTGAAAGGGAAATCATGCTTGACAAATCTTCTGGAATTTTTTGAGGATGTTTCCAGTAGAGTGGACAAGGGAGAACCAGTTGATGTGGTGTATTTGGACTTTCAGAAGGCTTTCGACAAGGTCCCACACAAGAGATTAATGTGCAAAGTTAAAGCACATGGGATTGGGGGTAGTGTGCTGACGTGGATTGAGAACTGGTTGTCAGACAGGAAGCAAAGAGTAGGAGTAAATGGTACTTTTCAGAATGGCAGGCAATGACTAGTTGGGTACCGCAAGGTTCTGTGCTGGGGCCCCAGCTGTTTACATTGTACATTAATGATTTAGACGAGGGGATTAAATTTGCGGATGACACTAAGTTGGGTGGCAGTGTGAGCTGCGAGGAGGATTCTATGAGGCTGCAGAGTGACTTGGATAGGTTAGGTGAGTGGGCAAATGCATGGCAGATGAAGTATAATGTGGATAAATGTGAGGTTATCCACTTTGGTGGTAAAAACAGAGAGACAGACTATTATCTGAATGGTGACAGATTAGGAAAAGGGGAGGTGCAATGAGACCTGGGTGTCATGGTACATCAGTCATTGAAGGTTGGCATGCAGGTACAGCAGGCGGTTAAGAAGGCAAATGGCATGTTGGCCTTCATAGCGAGGGGATTTGAGTACAGGGGCAGGGAGGTGTTGCTACAGTTGTACAGGGCCTTGGTGAGGCCACACCTGGAGTATTGTGTACAGTTTTGATCTCCTAACTTGAGGAAGGACATTCTTGCTATTGAGGGAGTGCAGCGAAAGTTCACCAGACTGATTCCCGGGATGGCGGGACTGACATATCAAGAAAGATTGGATCAACTGGGCTTGTATTCACTGGAGTTCAGAAGAATGAGAGGGGATCTCATCGAAACGTTTAAAATTCTGACGGGTTTAGACAGGTTAGATGCAGGAAGAATGTTCCCAATGTTGGGGAAGTCCAGAACCAGGGGTCACAGTCTAAGGATAAGGGGTAAGCCATTTAGGACTGAGATGAGGAGAAACTTCTTCACCCAGAGAGTGGTGAACCTGTGGAATTCTCTACCACAGAAAGTTGTTGAGGCCAATTCACTAAATATATTCAAAAAGAAGTTAGATGAAGTCCTTACTACTAGGGGGATCAAGGGGTATGGCGAGAAAGCAGGAATGGGGTACTCAAGTTGCATGTTCAGCCATGAACTCATTGAATGGCGGTGCAGGCTCGAAGGGCCGAATGGCCTACTCCTGCACCTATTTTCTATGTTTCTATTACAACAGTGACTACACTCCAAATAGCACTTCATTGGCTGTAAAGCGCTTTGGGACATCTTGTGGTGGGAAAAGGTGCTATATAAATGCAAGTCCTTTTTTGAGACAAAATGTCTTCAAGTGAAATGGGGTTAGAGGGTGGGGAATACTTGTGCAAGGATGCTCAATCCCCATTTTAAAATCATACCTTTTTAGTCCTTATTTTTGTATTCCCATTAAACATTCCTATGTCCACATTTGTAATGAAAACTCTGTATATGTAAGCTTGCCATTCTGTAATTACACCCTGCAGCCAGTGTGACAAGTTGACATGGCCAATTTCTATTGCAAATGTGGACATGGGAGTTTATAATTGGAAAGGTTGACAGGAAAACGTGCTGATTGTTGAATATAGATATGACTTTGTACTGCTATTGCATATACAAACTATCTTCCCTCGAGAAGGCAATCTTGTTTAACTAGAGATAGCTTCGTAAAGCTCAAAGTCCTTTAGTGCAGGGGAGTGGAACTGGTTCTGTATTGTTCTCATCATCATAGGCGGTCCCTCGAATGAGAATGACTTGCTTCCACATGAGTTCACATGAAGGACCTGATGTTCCAGTCCTGAACTCCAATTGAAGGGGTGGAAGATGCCTGTGGGTGGATTTTTTTAACGTGGGGTGGCCGTTGCACACCAGCCACCACACGGGCTTGACAGAGCGAGGTCTTGGTCCAGTGGCAAGGGTTAACCAAGACGACTGGAGACCTGCTCTGCTGCACGGACCTAGTGCGCCCACATATCGCAGTGTAGGCTGGGCCCGTGCTGCCCCTGGGCCCTCGCCTCTCCTGGGCCCCGTACCCTCATTTGCCGCACCTCCACCACGATCTCGCGCCGCTCCTCCGCTCCAGCTCTTTTTGTATTCCCGACTGCGCAGGTGTTCTCACGCAGTATTGTTCTAGCAAAGAGCTGACCGACACAGTGCAGCGAATTATGTAAACATCCATGATTGTATCGGTAAAGAGATCCACATTTTAGCGGTACTGTGAAGGAACGAGTCTAAAAATTAAAGCCAGATGTTTCAGGAATGAAAGTAGGAAACTTCTACAAAGGGTGGTAGAAGTTTGGAAAACTCTTCCGCAAACGGCAATTAATGCTGGATCAATTGATAATTTTAAATCTGTGATAGAATTTTGTCAACGAAAGGTATTCAGGGATATGGGGCAAAGGCGGGTATATGGAGTTGGGTCACAGATCAGCCATGATCTCATTGAAAGGCGGAACAGGCTCGAGGGGCTGACTGGCCTCCTCTCGTTCTTATGTTCTTAAGTTAGAATAGGCAGTAGTGTAATGCATCTTCATTTCAACACAGTGAGGATGCAATTCCTTACTCTCCTCTAACAGAACAAGGCAATTAGGAAGGCAAATGGCACGTTGGCCTTTATTGCAAGGGGGTTGGAGTACAATAGTAAGGAAGTTTTATTACAATTGTACAGAGCTTTGGCGAGACCACACCTGGAGTACTGTGTACAGTTTTGGTCTCCTTATCTGAGGAAGGATATACTTGCCTTCAAGGTGGTGCAACGAAGATTCACCAGATTGATTCCTGGGATGAGAGGGTTGTCCTATGAGGCGATATTGAGTAAATTGAGCCTTTACTCTGGAGTTTAGAAGAATGAGAGGTGATCTCATTGAAACATACAAGATTCTGAGGGGGATTGACAGGGTAGATGCAGGGAGGCTGTTTCCCCCCGGGCTGGAGAGTCTAGAACCAGAGGGCATAGTCTCAGGATAAGGGGTCGGCCATTTAGGACTGAGATGAGGCTGTGAAAGGCGTTATCTAAATGCAAGTCTTTCTTTCAAACCTGCACTGGCTTGCTGTAAAAAATAAAAGTTAAATAAATGACAGCAATTAAGTACCTTAAACAGAGATTCAGTAAATCAGCCCAAAATGACCCCCTCCCTTACTGATTTCTCTTGGCCTAGTTAGACATTTAGACCCACGGGACTCTCGTGCATGAGAAAGTTGGCTTGCTTGCGTGAGATTAAAGCAAGGTTTTTTTTCAGGTATATAAATAAATCATTGCTTAAACAGGCAGAGCTGGATAATTGGTGATATGATTGTACTGGTGTCGAGGTAATTAATCCAAGAAGTTGTGCAGGCCTAATAATTATTCTGCTTCGATAATCAAAATAACCTTTCAAGACCTTCAAACTAACACGTGACCTGAAAGATTAGAAACCAGTGTAAGTCGGTTACATTTGTATGCCGTATTTAACATTGCTAGCATATTAAATTGGAAATTGAGTGTGACAATTGAAGATTGTACTGTTTCAGGTGGCCTTGCAGGGAAAAGCATTGGAGCGGAATGTACCATGGATTAACATGTTTCAGAGTTACACCTCTGATTCCCCACATGCAAGATTTTCTATTTTGGAGCATAACAATAACAACAGCTTGTATTTATATCGCGCCTTTAACAAAATAAAATATCTCGAGGTACTTCACATGAGCATTCTAACACAAAATTTGACACCGAGCCACAGAAGGAGAAATTAGGGCAGATGACCAAAAGCTTGGTCAGAGAGAGAGGTTTTAAGGAATGTCTTAGAAAGAAAGACATGCATTTATATAGCGCCTTTCACAGCCAATGAAGTACTTTTGAAGTGCATTCACTGTTGTAATATGGGAAATGCAGCAGCCAACTTACGCACAGCAAGCTCCCACAAACAGCAATGTGATCATGACCAGATAATCTGTTTTAGTGATGTTGATTGAGGGATAAATATAGGCCCCAGGACACCGGGGATAACTCCTCTGCTCTTCGAAATAGTGCCACGGGATCTTTTACATCCACCTGAGAGAGCAGACGGGGCCTCGGTTTAACATCTCATCCAAAAGACGGCCCCTCTGACAGTGCAGCGCTCCCTCAGCACTGCACTGGAGTGTCAGTCCGGGTTTATATGCTTGGGTTCAAGGAGGAGAGAGAGGTGGAGAAGTTTAGGGAGGGAATTCCAGAGCTTGGGGACTAAACAACAAAAGACCTGGCCACCAATGGTGGATTGATTAAAATTAGGGATACTCAAGAGGCCAGAATTAGAAGAGCACAGATATCTCGGGGTGGGGGCCGGGGGGGTGGGTGTTTGTGTGTGTGTGGAGGAGATTACAGAGCTGTCTGTGGTGGGGAGGGGGAGTGCAGGGGGGATGAGGGGGGTGTGAGCGTGGAGGAGATTACAGAGCTGTTTGGGGGGGATGGTGGGGTAAGTGTATGGAGATTACAGAACTGTCTGGGAAGGCACTAAGCAGAATTGAAGCACTTTCCTACAGGAAAGGTGAGAATCTGAGGTCATTCACACTAGGGCATGCTCTTATAGACTTGGTTGATTATAGAAAGGCATTTCAGATGTTGGTTGCTCATTATACTGTCAGCCAGGAAAAGGCGAACAGCACAGTGGGATTCAATGAGAAAAGTAAAGGGGGTACAATGCGTAAAAATGGCACCGTTTTGCTGAAAGTGCAGATCTGCTGATACAGCATTGCAGGACATACCATTCTGCAAGGCACCTGTGGCTTGAAGCACCGAAACGCAGTGTGTAATATCTGAAACCTGAATGACTTTAACATGTAAAGAGATCTGATTCCAGAATCTAATGGAAGCACTAGGGGGAGCTTGTGTTTCTGTTATGGGGAAAACAGATTTTACTTTCAACTGGGCTTCAGTAACAGTTCTCGTGTGTTCATGCGCCTGTATTCTATTGCAGTGTGGGAGTGTAATTGGCACACATCACAAGGAGGGTTTTCCCTCTGTATAATCCACAGTTCCCAAAGTCCCAACAAGCCAGTGTGGATTTAGGCTTTACAATATATCCTATTCCCACTCCCCTTTTCAAACTTGGAACAAGTTATAAAACTAAAGCTCCATTGTTATTTCACATGCCGAAATCAAGGTCAGCTTTTTATTAAAATTATTTCTAGTTGCATTTGTCAGTTATAATTACATTTGCCGGATTAAACAGAAGGGGTAGAGTTTCCGCTTTGGGCACAAACGGGGCATTACTCCGAAATGGTGCTGGTTAGGTTACAGTTCAGGTTTCCGCTAAAATTACTTTGCATAATCGCAAACCTTCCCTGAACCAGCGCAATCGGGCAGCGCAATGGAATGTAATCACTTCTTTTTTTCATTCCTTAAAAAAAAAGTAATCCTTGATGTACTGTAGATTGGTAGCCTGGTGCAGAGAAGATATTTCCACTCATAGGGGAAACTAAAACTAAGAGACATAGTCTCAGAATAAGGGGCCATAAGAACATAAGAATTAGGAACAGGAGTAGGCCATCTAGCCCCTCGAGCCTGCTCCGCCATTCAACAAGATCATGGCTGATCTGGCCGTGGGCTCAGCTCCACTTACCCGCCCGCTCCCCATAACCCTTAATTCCCTTATTGGTTAAAAATCTATCTATCTGTGATTTGAATACATTCAATGAGCTAGCCTCAACTGCTTCCCTGGGGAGAGAATTCCACAGATTCACAACCCTCTGGGAGAAGAAATTCCTTCTCAACTCAGTTTTAAATTGGCTCCCCCGTATTTTGAGGCTATGCCCCCTAGTTCTAGTCTCCCCGACCAGCGGAAACAATCTCTCTGCCTCTATCTTGTCTATCCCTTTCATTATTTTAAATGTTTCTATAAGATCACCCCTCAGCCTTCTGAACTCCAACGAGTAAAGACCCAGTCTACTCAATCTATCATCATAAGGTAACCCCCTCATCTCCGGAATCAGCCTAGTGAATCGTCTCTGTACCCCCTCCAAAGCTAGTATATCCTTCCTTAAGTAAGGTGACCAAAACTGCACGCAGTACTCCAGGTGCGGCCTCACCAATACCCTGTACAGTTGCAGCAGGACCTCCCTGCTTTTGTACTCCATCCCTCTCACAATGAAGGCCAACATTCCATTCGCCTTCCTGATTACCTGCTGCACCTGCAAACTAACTTTTTGGGATTCATGCACAAGGACCCCCAGGTCCCTCTGCACCGCAGCATGTTGTAATTTCTCCCCATTCAAATAATATTCCCTTTTACTGTTTTTTTTTCCAAGGTGGATGGCCGCCCATTTAAAACGGAGATGAGGAGGAATTTCTTCTCTCAGAAGGTTGTAAATCTGTGGAATTCCCTGCCCCAGAGAGCTGTGGAGGCTGGGTCATTGAATATATTTAAGGTGGCGATAGACCGATTTTTTGAGCGATAAGGAAATAAAGGGTTATGGTGAGCAGGTAGGGAAGTGGAGCTGTGTCCATGATCAGGTCAGCCATGATCGTATTGAATGGCGGAGCAGGCTCGAGGGGCCGAATGGTCTACCCTGCTCCTATTTCTTATTAAGGCAGCTGAAAATGGGTTTATTACTAAAAATAAGCATTTTTAATCAGCGTGTCTAGTCCACCACCTGTGAGTAACCTGATTTTAAAATCACTGAAAATGACTTTTATACTGAATAGTTACACTTAATACTTTCATTGGTGTGCACCAGTCAGTTTCTTAGTAAATTAAATATTTTTTGATATGAAAAAACTTAAAGACGTGCCGTCTCGTGCCTGTGAAAATGAGCGCAATTTGAAGAATCTTCCTGAACCTGCGCAATCGACCAAAAGCTCGCGATTTTGACCTGGGGTTGGGGCCGGTTTTATGGGCGAGGCCTGATCCGGGCGAATTGAATCTTAAAGCAATGTAAAAGGTCGTGGAAAACAGGAGTGTAAGTGGCTTTGGGCATAACTCATCTTTAAAATTCCGTGATCTTTTACACTGGTTCGGTTGATTTCCCCCGTGTTGCGCTGATGCAACTCGGGTAAACAAGCGTAATCTCAATCCAGGGTTTCGATGCAGTAAAATTGATACAGCTTGATAGGCTATGTTTATTCCTTACTCAGTGTTAGGTCGCTATTGAAAGTTGCTATTTAGGAGCACTTTAGCATTTGGGGAGGTGGCCAAGATCACATTGAAAGGACATTGGTTTAAGATTGAGATGAAAGAAAAAAAAGACTTGCATTTATATAGCACCTTTCATGACCACCAGACATCTCAAAGCGCTTTACAGCCAATGAAGTACTTTTTGGAGTGTAGTCACTGTTGTAATGTAGGAAACACGGCAGCCAATTTGTGCACAGCAAGCTCCCACACACAGCAATGTGATAATGGCTAGAGAATCTGTTTGTTTGTTATGTTGATTGAGGGATAAATATTTACCAGGACACCGGAGATAACTCCCCTGCTCTTCTTCAAAATAGTGCCATGGGATCTTTTACGTCCACTTGGTTTAATGTCTCATCCGAAAGACGGCACCTCCGACAGTGCGGCACTCCCTCAGCACTGCACTGGGAGTGTCAGCCTAGATTTTCTTTTGTGCTCAAAACATAGAAACATAGAAAATAGGTGCAGGAGTAGGCCATTCGGCCCTTCGAGCCTGCACCACCATTCAATAAGATCATGGCTGATCATGTAACTTCAGTACCCCATTCCTGCTTTCTCTCCATACCCTTTGATCCCTTTAGCCGTGAGGGCCACATCTAACTCCCTTTGAATATATCTAACGAACTGGCCTCAACAACTTTCTGTGGTAGAGAATTCCACAGGTTCACAATTCTCTTGAACCCACAACCTTCTGACTCCGAGGCAAGAAATGTCTTCATTCAGAGGGTTGTGAATCTTTAGAATTCTCTACCCCAGAGGGCTGTGGATGCTCAGTCTTTGAGTATATTCATGGGTGAGATGACTAGATTTTTGGACTCTAGGGGAATTAAGGGATATGGGGATCGGGCGGGAAAGTGGAGTTGAGGTCGAAGATCAGCCGTGATCTTATTGAATGGCGGCGCAGGCTCAAGGGGCCGAATGGCTGCCTCCTGCTCCTGTTTCTTATGTGAATCTTAGCTGAGGGGAGTGCAAAACATGCAAAAGGCACTCTCTGACAGGGAAAATTGACAATCGGAGAATTGGGTGTCTCGAGTTTCTTTCATGCACACTCCAGTGGCCAGAATATTTTTTTTTTAAAGGTGAGTGACTAGTAAATGTTGGTATTCAGAGGGATTTGGGGGTCTTGTACATGAATCACAGACAAGATAGAGGCAGAGAAGTTGTTTCCACTGGTCGGGGAGACTAGAACTAGGAGGCACAGCCTCAAAATACGGGGGAGCCAATTTAAAACCGAGTTGAGAAGGAATTTCTTCTCCCAGAGGGTTGTGAATCTGTGGAATTCTCTGCCCAAGGAAGCAGTTGAGGCTAGCTCATTGAATGTATTCAAATCACAGATAGATAGAGTTTTAACCAATAAGGGAATTAAGGGTTACGGGGAGCGGGCGGGTAAGTGGAGCTGAGTCCACGGCCAGATCAGCCATGATCTTATTGAATGGCAGGGCAGGCTTGAGGGGTTAGATGGCCTACTCCTGTTCCTAATTCTTATGTTTAACATGCAGGTACAGCAAGCAATTGGGAAGGCGAATGGTGTGTTAGCCTTTATTGCAAGGGGGTCAGAGTATAAGTATAAGGAAGTCTTGCTACAATTATAAAGGGCTTTGGTGAGACCACACCTGGAGTACTGTCTACAGTTTAGCTCTACTTACCTAAGGGAGGATATACTTGCCTTAGAGGTGGAGCAACAAAGGTTCACTAGATTGATTCCTGGGATGAGTGGGCTGCCCTATGAGGAGAGATTGAGTAGAATGGGCCAATACTCTCAAGTTTAGAAGAATGAGAAATAATCTCATTGAAACATGTAAGATTCTTAGAGGGCTTCACAGGGTAGATGCTGATAGTGTAATGTATCTTCATTTCAGCACAGTGAGAATGCAGTTACTGCGTCCAGTAACATGCTTGCCTCTAACCGCACAAGGAACAGCAAGCAATTAGGAAGGCAAATGGCACATTGGCCTTTATTGCAAGGAGCTGGAGTACAATAGTATGGAAGTTTTATTAGAACTGACAGGGCTTTGGTGAGACCACACCTGGAGTACTGCGCACAGTTTTGGTCTCCCTATCTGAGAAAGGACATACTTGCCTTCGAGGCGAAGGTTCACTACACTGATTCCTGGGATGAGAGGGCTGTCTTATGAGGCGATATTGAGTAAATTGGGTTTATACTCTCTGGAGTTTAGAAAAATGAAAGGTGATCTCATTGAAACATACAAGATTCTGAGGCGGATTGACAGGGTAGATGCAGGGAGGATGGAGAGTCTAGAACCAGGGGCCACAGTCTCAGGATAAGGGGTCGGCCATTTAGGACAGAGATGAGGAGGAATTTCTTCCCTCAGAGGGTGGTGAATCTCTGGAATTCTCTGCCCCAGAGGGCTGTGGAGACTCAGTGTTTGAGTGTATTCAAGGCTGAGATCGATAGATTTTTGGGCACTAAGGGAATCAAGGAATATAGAAATAGTGCAGGAGAATGGAGTTGAGGGAGAAGATCAGCCATGATCTTATTGAATGGTGGAGCAGGGCTGAATGCCTTACAACTGCTCCTATTATGTTCTTGTTTATCGGAACAGTTTGGCCAAAGATCAAGGCGTTAAGCCTGCTTGTCATCACAGCAGGGAATTGTACGTGACTCAGAGTTGAAAAAGGAAATGAAAAAGTTCTCGAGTGTGAGGTGGGTGGGCTGTCCCTGTCTCACTGCACAATGATTCAATCTCCGTTCTTCTCCCACAGCTGTTAATATCACTTCCATTTAGGGATATTAGGAAAGCAAAGAGAGAGCAGGAAAAATTCTTGGCAAGTAAAATCAAGGAAAATCCAAAGATGTTCTATAAATATATTAAGAGCAAGAGGATAACTAAAGAAAGGGTAGGGCCTATTAGAGACCATGAGGGTAATCAGTGTGTGGAGGCGGAAGACATAGGAATGGTTCTTAATGAATACTTTGCGTCTGTTTTCACAAAAGAGAGGGGCGATGCAGACACTACTATCGAGGAAGAGTGTAAAATATTAGATGAAATAAACACAGTGAGAGAGGACGTATTAAGGGGTTTAGCAGCTTTGTAAGTGGATAAATCTCCAGGCCCGGATGAAATATATCCCAGGCTGTTAAGTGAAGCAAAAGAGGCTTTGACCATCATTTTGCAGTCTTTGGATTTGGGCATGGGGCTTATGGACTACTAATGTGGTACCTTTGTTTAAGAAGGGAGAAAGGGATAGGCCAAGTAAGTACAGGCCTGTCAGCCTCACCTCAGTGGTGGGAAAATTATTGCAAAAAATCCTGAAGGACAGGATAAATCTTCACTTAGAAAGACATGGATTAATCAAGGACAGTCAGCACGGATTTGTTAAGGGAAGGGAATTTTTCGAGGAGGTAACCAGGAGGGTCGATGCAGGCAAAGCGTATGATGTAGTGTGTATGGATTTTAGCAAAGCTTTTGATAAGGTCCCACAAAAGTAAAAGCCATGGAATCCAGGGCAAAGTGGCAAGTTGGATCCAAAATTGGCTCGGAGGCAGGAAGCAAAGGGTAATGGTTGATGGGTGTTTTTGTGACTGGAGGGATGTTTACAGTGGGGTTCCGCAGGGCTCAGTACTGGGTCCCTTGCTTTTTGTGATGAATATCAATGATCTAGAATTCAGTGTAGGGGATATGATTAAGAAGTTTGCAGATGATACTAAAATCGGCCGTGTGGTTGATAATGAAGAAAGCTGCGGACTGCAGGAAGATATCGATCAGGTGGGCAGAACAGTAGCAAATGGAATTTAATCCAGAGAAGTGTGAGGTAATGCATTTTGGGAGGGCTAACAAGGAAAGGGAAAACACATTCAATGGTAGGAAACTGAGAAAAAAATCAGTAAAAGGGAATATTATTTGAATGGGGAGAAATTACAATATGCTGAGATGCAGAGGGACCTGGGGGTCCTTGTGCATGAAACTCTTTTGAGTTCACCTGTGAAAACATAAAAACAATAAACGGTGCCACCCGACCTGGGTGACACTCCAGACATTTTCAAGGCCCTTTTTTTTTCCCCCCTTTTTTTTTTTTTTTGTGTTTTTCTTTTTTTTTGGTTTTTTTTTTTGGGCACTAAAATCACAATTTTCCCCAGTGCCCCCTATAAAAGGGAAGGGGGACACTAAAAGCACCGGCAATTAAAACAAATTAAACTTTAAAACGTAAAATCAAATTAAAATTTGGTTGCCGGGCGTGATGATGCACTCCAGTCCCTCCGGTGCCCACCTCTCGCGGAAGGCCGCGAGCGTACCGGTGGACACCGCGTGCTCCATCTCCAAGGACACCCTGGACCGGATGTAAGAGCGGAAGAGAGGCAGGCAGTCAGGTTGAACGACCCCCTCGACCGCCCGCTGCCTGGACCGGCTGATGGCACCCTTGGCCGTGCCCAGGAGCAGTCCTACGAGGAGGCCTTCGGACCTACCCGCTCCCCTCCGCACAGGGTGCCCAAAGATCAGGAGAGTGGGACTGAAGTGCAGCCAGAATTTCAGGAGCAGCCCCTTCAAATAGTGGAACAGGGGCTGCAACCTCGTGCATTCAATAAAAACGTGGAACACGGACTCCTCCAGACCGCAGAAATTGCAGGCAGCCTGGGAGTCCGTGAACCGGCTTAAAAATTTATTGCACGGCACTGCTCCGTGCACCACCCTCCAGGCCAAGTCCCCGATGAATAGTGGGAGGACCCCTGCGTAGAGTGCCCTCCATCGGGGACCCCCGCCTCCTCCGGACGGCAAGATGGTGCGCCATGGCGTGTCCGGACGGCCGGCGAGGATGGCAAAGTTGAGGGTGTGCAGGAGCAGCCCGTACAGGAAACCCCTCCGCGCGGAACTGAAAGGCACGGAGGGGATTTCCCCGAGGCGGCTCAAGTTGTGAGGCGCCGGCCCCCGAGGGAGGTTCCGGGGTTTGGCGCCGATGAGGAATTCCGTCCGGACGGGGGTCAGTTCGGACGGGATCTCCCCACGTGCTTGAGCCTCCTCGATACACCTAACGGAGTCAGGGCCCAGAGCTGTTTTTAGCGACTCGATGGCATCGGCCGCGTGGCGGACGTTGGCAGAATTTAGGCGCCGCGCCAGCGTGACTGGCGCCATCCAGCCCGCTCCTCCGCCATCGAGCAGGTCCCTGACCCTGGTCACCTCACCAGCCACAGCCCTCTCTTCCGACCGCCACATAAAACCTCGGCCGTGGAGGTACGGATTCCCGAGCAGCGGCTCCTGCAGGACGGCCGCCACTCCAGCCGGCGGAGAGCTGCGCTTGGTGGAGACTTTGTTCCAGACCCTGATGAGTTCCCTGTAAAAGACAGGCAGCTCCCGGAGGGCGGTCCTGGCACCCCCCAAGTTCACAAACAGGAGCTGCGTGTCATAATTGAGGTCGAGCTGCTGGCGGAAGAAATACCTCGCCAGAGCACACCACCTAGGAGGGGGCTCGACGTAAAGGTATCTCTGCAGGGTCTGAAGACGGAAAGTCGCGAGCTGGGCGCTGACGCACACCAACGACTGACCGCCCTCCTCAAGCGGGAGACTCAAGACCGCGGCAGAGACCCAGTGCTTCCTGTTGTTCCAGAAGAAGTCCACCAGCTTCTTCTGTATCTTGGCGACAAACGCAGGGGGAGGGGTCAAAGTGACCAGCCGGTACCACAGCATTGCGGCCACCAGCTGGTTTATGACTAGCGCTCGACCCCTGTAGGACAGCACTCGGAGCAGTCCTGTCCAGCGCCCTAGGCGAGCGGCGACCTTGGCCTCCAGCTCCTGCCAGTTCGCCGGCCAGGCTCCCTCGTCGGGGCTAAGGTAGACTCCCAGATAGAGGAGATGGGTCGTGCTCCAGGCAAAAGGCCTGAGCTCCTCCGGCAGGGAGTCCACCCGCCACTGACCCACCAGGAGTCCGGAACATTTCTCCCAGTTGATCCTGGCGGAGGACGCGGCCGAGTAAATCTCCTGGCACTCACGCATCCTCCGCAGGTCAGCGGGATCCTCTATCGCGAGGAGCACGTCATCGGCGTAAGCCGAGAGGACGACCTCCACGCCCGGCCCTTGCAGAGCCAGTCCCGTCAACCTCGTCCGCAAGAGGCGCAGGAAAGGCTCCACGCAAACGGCGTATAACTGGCCGGACATGGGGCATCCCTGGCGCACCCCTCTCCTAAAGCGAAGGGGCGCCGTCAAGGACCCGTTAACCTTAATCAGACACTCCGCGGCGGCGTACAAAAGTCGGATCCGGGCGACGAAATGCGTCCCGAACCCGAAAGCGCGCAGAGTTCCGAGCAGATAGTCGTGATCCACCCTGTCGAACGCCTTCTCTTGGTCGAGGGATAGGAAGGCGACCGACAGACCAGCCTCCTGGGAACAATGGATGAGGTCCCGGACCAGATGGATGTTATCGTGGATTGTCCGGCCCGGGACCGTGTATGACTGGTCGGGGTGGATCATGTGGTCCAGCACGGCACCAAGGCGAGCAGACATCGCCCTGGCGAAGATTTTGTAGTCCGTGCTGAGGAGGGAGACCGGGCGCCAGTTCTTAAGGAGGCGGAGATCGCCCTTCTTAGGCAGCAGGACGATGACTGCCCTGCGCCAAGAGAGGGGCATCTCCCCGGTCGCCAGACTTTCCCCCAGGACCCGCGCGTAGTCGCTCCCCAGGACGTCCCAGAACGCCCTGTGGAACTCCACGGTCAGCCCGTCCAGCCCCGGGGATTTTCCCCTCGAGAGCCGGGCGAGGGCACCGGTCAGCTCCGCCAGGCTTAGCGGAGCTTCCAGATTTTCGGCGCCCTCCGGGCCGACCTTCGGCAGGTCCTCCCACAAAACTCTACGCGCTTCCTCGCTGGACGGATCCGGAGAGAACAGAGCCCCGTAATATTCACGGACCCTGTTGTTGACGCCCTCCGGATCCGAGACGAGAGAGCCGTCGTCGGCCAGCAGCGTCAAGAGCTGCTTACGGACACTCTGCCTTTTTTCCAGCGAGTAGAAGAAGGGGGAGCCGCGGTCCAGATCCCGCAGGAACCGGATCCGCGACCTCACGAACGCGCCTCGGGACCCGACGAGCTGCAGGTCCTTCAGCGCGGCCTTCTTCGCTTCGTACACCGTCCGCAGGGCCGGGTCCTGGACGACTTGACCGAGACGGGCTTCCAGGTCGAGCACCTCTTTTTCTAGGCGCCCGACCCTGGCCGCCCGCCTCTTGGTCGACCCCCTCGCGTACTCTTGACAGAAGATGCGGACGTGAGCCTTGCCCACGTCCCACCATAGCCTCAAGGAGGGGAAGCCCCCCTGCTTCCTTCTCCAGTCGGACCAGAATCGACGGAACGAGTCCTGGAACCGCACGTCCTCCAGCAGCCGGTTGTTAAAGTGCCAGTACGCGGACCCCGTCCTCGCGCGGAGCGAAGCGAGCTCCGCCCACACCAGGTGGTGGTCCGAACACGGCACCGGCCGCATGGAGGCCGCCGGGACGCAGGAAACGTACGCCCGAGACACGTAAAGGCGGTCGACTCTAGACCATCCAACTCCAGGCCTCACCCAAGTAAAGGCGCTGGAGTCGGGGTGGAGATTTCGCCAGACGTCCACCAAGTCGAAGGACCCGACCAGGTCCCTCAACTTCTCCATCGCCGTCATGCACTGCGGGGCACCGGAGCGGTCCCTCGCCTCGAGGGTGCAGTTAAAATCCCCCCCGAGGACAATGCAGTCGCCGACGTCGACGGAGCCAAGAAGAGCGGACACCTCTTCAAAGAAGCGCGTTTGCTGCGGGCCGGGATGAGGGGCGTACACGTTCACGAGATGGAGCGGCACGTCCCCCAGGCGAACCGTTACGTGCAGCAAGCGGCCTGGCACGGGCTCCTCGACCCCCAAGATCTCCGGCTGAAAATGCGGGCCCAGCAAGATGGCCACCCCACTAGAAATGGCGGTGAGGTGGCTCATGCGGACCTCTCCTTGCCATTCCAGGAGCCACGTGGCTTCGTCTCCCGGAACGGTGTGGGTTTCTTGCAGGAAGCACACCGCATATTTCCCCTCCCGCAGGAGCGAAAAATTGTCAAATCTACGGCGTGCCCCTCTGCCGCCGTTGATGTTGAGGCTGGCTATGGTTATCTTCATGGCAAAAGCATAGTGCAACCTCTACCTTAACCTATTGTGGGGGAGGGAGCGGAGTCTTTTGTTGAACTCCGCTCCCTCCGCAGCCCAGCGAGGAGTCCCTCGAGCTCGCGCAGCTCAAGGTGCTGCTCCTTTGTCAAGGGCCCGCCCGCGGCCAAGGTTTTAACGGCGGCGCGGACGGACCCCTTGATCAGCTCCGGCTCGGACCATTTTTCCAGGGCCAGTCGGGCTTGGTCGCGGCGACCCCGGCTCTGGGCCAAAAAGTCCCGGAGTTCCTTTGCAGGAATGAGGAGGGCCTCAGCGGCGGCCGCGAGCAGATCCACCGCCTCCCTGGCGGTGGTCTCTAGTTCTTCTCCCGCGTCCCCCACCGAGTCCCCGTCCTCCTCCGGGAGGTGGCCGCCAGCAGCCGGCCCATCGACCGCACAAGGTACGGCAAATGAACCGGCCGCTCCAACCGGCCCTGGCTCTGCCCCGATCCCACCCCCAGGATCGTCGGCAGAGGAGTCCCCACTGGGCTCTTTTAAAATTGGTGCTGGGTCGGGAAATGACAGCGGAAGGGGTTCCCCCTCCGCCCCAGGAACCGGGGAACAAGGAGAGACCCGGCCATAGGAAATCCCCAGGCCCTCCAAGTGCACCAGCTCCAAAGTAAGGGGCGAGGGTGGGTGTTCCTCCCCCTCCCCGCTGCCACCCCCCGGCCCAGCATCTACAGTTTCATTAAAATCAATATATTGTGTTTCTGCCGGGTCGAGCAACTCCCGGGGGAGGTTGGGTATTGGCTGGGCGGGCTCAGGTTCGGCCTTTTCGGCCTCGCCCGCCTCAGTCCCCGGGACGCCCGGCCCGGCGGCTACGCATTCCTCCGCGGTCCCCACGCCCCCCACGACAGGCAGATCTTCCACTCCATCCCCGGGAGGCAGAGGCTGGGCAGCCTCAACTGTCTCACCCTCCCCGGGGAAAGACTCCTCGCGCCTGCAGCGCAATTTGGGGGCGCTGGTGGGGGACGCGGGACACGCGGCGGGCACCGACTCCTCCGCGGAGGGATGTTGTTCCCCCTCCGCGTCATTGGGGCGGTGCCTCTTTTTGTTCCTGGGGGCGCGCGGAGTCAGGGAGACCTCCATGTCTGCCGAGGCCTCCCGCTCCGCCCCCCCCTTTTCCTTTTCTTGCCCGCGCCCGGGCCCCTCTGTGGTGTTGTTCAAGGGCTCGGGCACGGGCTCGGGGCACCCCGCGCTCGCCGGTGACGGGGTTGGGCTGAGCGCGGTGGTCAAATTATCCGGCGCACTGAGGGGACCCGCCTCTTGATGTTTGGTCTTCTTCCGCGCCTTCTTTCCGGTCGGACGCTCTCCCTTCCCCCCGCCGGAGGCCCTGAAAACAAAGGCCTCCGACGATGCCCGCGCACCCATGGCTCCCGGCACGCGGACGCAACTAGGGGGAGGGGTGGCGGCGGCGCCAGCCTTGGCCGCCTTCGGTGGTTTGGCGGCCTTGGAGGCGGGGCAGTTCTTGCGAACGTGCCCCACCTCCCTGCAGGCATGGCACCGCACGCCGTCCGACGTCCAGAAGACGCGGTAGGCAGTCCCCTCGTGCACCACATTAAAAGATCCCTCCGTCGTCTCCTCCCGCGCCAGCCGGACAAAGAGCTGGCGGCGGAAGGAGAACACGTGGCGCAGGCTGTTCTCCCTGAGGCCGAGCGGTATGGGGTTGATCCCTGACCTTACCTCCCCCAGTTGTTGTAGGTGAGGGAGGAGGAGCTCCGCGGAAACAAAGGGCGGGACGTTTGAAATGATGACCCTCTGCGCGGTGGCCTCGAGAGGGTCCACCGGCAAGAACGTCCCGCCCACCGTGAGCCCCTTTTCAAGGGCCAGGGACACCGCCCGCTCCGACCCCAGGAAGAACACGGCCTTCCCAGACATCTTGGAGGCTGCGACAATGGCCGAGGGGCCGACTACCCCAGCCATCGCCCGCACGCACTCCTCAATGCTCATTGTGGGGTGAGTGTAGCTCTTGACCCCGTGTTTCCTGGTTATAAGTCTGAACGGTGGCAGGGCAGCGGGTGGCGCAGGAGGTGCCGTGGATGTGGACACCGCCTGCGCATACGTCCTTGCTGGCCCTGCCACCGGCGTGGATGGGGTCGCCATCACGGGGTCCCTTTAAGGGCTACACCCACCCCAGAGTCACAGGCCTTAATGGTCTTTAATGGCCTCGTATGTTAACTGAGCAGAGGAGCCCTTAACGAGGCACCTCTCCCCTCGTTGACAATTGGGGAGAGGCCTTGCTCCCTCTGCTCAGTTGTCTTAATTGGGTTTTTTTTTTTAAAAAAAATTTCGGAAGAAAAGGGCTCTCAGAGAGAGAGGGGAGAAACAGAGAGTAACGGAGAAAGAGAGAGGGGGGTGGGAAGGGGGGGGGGGCTGCGAGGGCAGGTCTCCCCTCGCAGCTGTGGGTGGGTGCACTCCCCAGATGGCAAAACACACAAAAAACACAGTCTTTGGGTTGGTCTTCAGGTGGGGGGAGAAGACGTCTTCACCTGGGGTAGCTAGAGCCACCAGGCACACAATCCTAAACGATCTTTAATAGGGTGATTTAAAGAATCTTCAGCCTGGTAGCTCCAGCTATCCCAGGCTAGGCAAATGTGGGGGGTGGGGGGGGTTCCAATTGTGGGGGGGGCCTAGTTGTAAGCAAGGCCCCCACACACACTACCACACACACACACACCCCCCGCGATGTTCCGGCCCTCAGTGGTCTTCTTTCCTCCCCCCACCGATACAACAAAGTCTGTTTGGGGAAATGCACCCACACCCACCTGTAGAATGTTGGGTCTCCCTCCTTCCACACTGGATGTTGTTGGTCTTTTCCCCCTCTCTCCAACTCCTTGCAGAATGATAAAGATGTTTAAAGTTTTCTGTTCTCCTCCTCTCCCTCTGGATAAAAGTTGATGGTGAAGCCCCTTCCTTCCTTCTCTTCCTGGGCTGGTCTCAGGGCTCTCCAGGCAGGAGCTCAAGTTGCTAGCTCCTTCTCTCACTGCTCACAGCTCCAACTGAGCAGGACACACCTCCACTGCTCTACCATTGGTCCTTGTGCATGAAACTCTTTTGAGTTCACCTGTGAAAACATAAAAACAATAAACGGTGCCACCCGACCTGGGTGACACTCCAGACATTTTCAAGGCCCTTTTTTCCCCCCCTTTTTTTTTTTTGGTTTTTTTTTTTGGGCACTAAAATCACAATTTTTCCCAGTGCCCCCTATAAAAGGGAAGGGGACACTAAAAGCACCGGCAATTAAAACAAATTAAACTTTAAAACGTAAAATCAAATTAAAATTTGGTTGCCGGGCGTGATGATGCACTCCAGTCCCTCCGGTGCCCACCTCTCGCGGAAGGCCGCGAGCGTACCGGTGGACACCGCGTGCTCCATCTCCAAGGACACCCTGGACCGGATGTAAGAGCGGAAGAGAGGCAGGCAGTCAGGTTGAACGACCCCCTCGACCGCCCGCTGCCTGGACCGGCTGATGGCACCCTTGGCCGTGCCCAGGAGCAGTCCTACGAGGAGGCCTTCGGACCTACCCGCTCCCCTCCGCACAGGGTGCCCAAAGATCAGGAGAGTGGGACTGAAGTGCAGCCAGAATTTCAGGAGCAGCCCCTTCAAATAGTGGAACAGGGGCTGCAACCTCGTGCATTCAATAAAAACATGGAACACGGACTCCTCCAGACCGCAGAAATTGCAGGCGGCCTGGGAGTCCGTGAACCGGCTTAAAAATTTATTGCACGGCACTGCTCCGTGCACCACCCTCCAGGCCAAGTCCCCGATGAATAGTGGGAGGACCCCTGCGTAGAGTGCCCTCCATCGGGGACCCCCGCCTCCTCCGGACGGCAAGATGGTACGCCATGGCGTGTCCGGACGGCTGGCGAGGATGGCAAAGTTGAGGGTGTGCAGGAGCAGCCCGTACAGGAAACCCCTCCGCGCGGAACTGAAAGGCACGGAGGGGATTTCCCCGAGGCGGCTCAAGTTGTGAGGCGCCGGCCCCCGAGGGAGGTTCCGGGGTTTGGCGCCGATGAGGAATTCCGTCCGGACGGGGGTCAGTTCGGACGGGATCTCCCCACGTGCTTGAGCCTCCTCGATACACCTAACGGAGTCGGGGCCCAGAGCTGTTTTTAGCGACTCGATGGCATCGGCCGCGCGGCGGACGTTGGCAGAATTTAGGCGCCGCGCCAGCGTGACTGGCGCCATCCAGCCCGCTCCTCCGCCATCGAGCAGGTCCCTGACCCTGGTCACCTCACCAGCCACAGCCCTCTCTTCCGACCGCCACATAAAACCTCGGCCGTGGAGGTACGGATTCCCGAGCAGCGGCTCCTGCAGGACGGCCGCCACTCCAGCCGGTGGAGAGCTGCGCTTGGTGGAGACTTTGTTCCAGACCCTGATGAGTTCCCTGTAAAAGACAGGCAGCTCCCGGAGGGCGGTCCTGGCACCCCCCAAGTTCACAAACAGGAGCTGCGTGTCATAATTGAGGTCGAGCTGCTGGCGGAAGAAATACCTCGCCAGAGCACACCACCTAGGAGGGGGCTCGACGTAAAGGTATCTCTGCAGGGTCTGAAGACGGAAAGTCGCGAGCTGGGCGCTGACGCACACCAACGACTGACCGCCCTCCTCAAGCGGGAGACTCAAGACCGCGGCAGAGACCCAGTGCTTCCTGTTGTTCCAGAAGAAGTCCACCAGCTTCTTCTGTATCTTGGCGACAAACGCAGGGGGAGGGGTCAAAGTGACCAGCCGGTACCACAGCATTGCGGCCACCAGCTGGTTTATGACTAGCGCTCGACCCCTGTAGGACAGCACTCGGAGCAGTCCTGTCCAGCGCCCTAGGCGAGCGGCGACCTTGGCCTCCAGCTCCTGCCAGTTCGCCGGCCAGGCTCCCTCGTCGGGGCTAAGGTAGACTCCCAGATAGAGGAGATGGGTCGTGCTCCAGGCAAAAGGCCTGAGCTCCTCCGGCAGGGAGTCCACCCGCCACTGACCCACCAGGAGTCCGGAACATTTCTCCCAGTTGATCCTGGCGGAGGACGCGGCCGAGTAAATCTCCTGGCACTCACGCATCCTCCGCAGGTCAGCGGGATCCTCTATCGCGAGGAGCACGTCATCGGCGTAAGCCGAGAGGACGACCTCCACGCCCGGCCCTTGCAGAGCCAGTCCCGTCAACCTCGTCCGCAAGAGGCGCAGGAAAGGCTCCACGCAAACGGCGTATAACTGGCCGGACATGGGGCATCCCTGGCGCACCCCTCTCCTAAAGCGAAGGGGCGCCGTCAAGGACCCGTTAACCTTAATCAGACACTCCGCGGCGGCGTACAAAAGTCGGATCCGGGCGACGAAATGCGTCCCGAACCCGAAAGCGCGCAGAGTTCCGAGCAGATAGTCGTGATCCACCCTGTCGAACGCCTTCTCTTGGTCGAGGGATAGGAAGGCGACCGACAGACCAGCCTCCTGGGAACAATGGATGAGGTCCCGGACCAGATGGATGTTATCGTGGATTGTCCGGCCCGGGACCGTGTATGACTGGTCGGGGTGGATCATGTGGTCCAGCACGGCACCAAGGCGAGCAGACATCGCCCTGGCGAAGATTTTGTAGTCCGTGCTGAGGAGGGAGACCGGGCGCCAGTTCTTAAGGAGGCGGAGATCGCCCTTCTTAGGCAGCAGGACGATGACTGCCCTGCGCCAAGAGAGGGGCATCTCCCCGGTCGCCAGACTTTCCCCCAGGACCCGCGCGTAGTCGCTCCCCAGGACGTCCAGAACGCCCTGTGGAACTCCACGGTCAGTCCGTCCAGCCCCGGGGATTTTCCCCTCGAGAGCCGGGCGAGGGCACCGGTCAGCTCCGCCAAGCTTAGCGGAGCTTCCAGATTTTCGGCGCCCTCCGGGCCGACCTTCGGCAGGTCCTCCCACAAAACTCTACGCGCTTCCTCGCTGGACGGATCCGGAGAGAACAGAGCCCCGTAATATTCACGGACCCTGTTGTTGACGCCCTCCGGATCCGAGACGAGAGAGCCGTCGTCGGCCAGCAGCGTCAAGAGCTGCTTACGGACACTCTGCCTTTTTTCCAGCGAGTAGAAGAAGGGGGAGCCGCGGTCCAGATCCCGCAGGAACCGGATCCGCGACCTCACGTACGCGCCTCGGGACCCGACGAGCTGCAGGTCCTTCAGCGCGGCCTTCTTCGCTTCGTACACCGTCCGCAGGGCCGGGTCCTGGACGACTTGACCGAGACGGGCTTCCAGGTCGAGCACCTCTTTTTCTAGGCGCCCGACTCTGGCCGCCCGCCTCTTGGTCGACCCCCTCGCGTACTCTTGACAGAAGACGCGGACGTGAGCCTTGCCCACGTCCCACCATAGCCTCAAGGAGGGGAAGCCCCCCTGCTTCCTTCTCCAGTCGGACCAGAATCGACGGAACGAGTCCTGGAACCGCACGTCCTCCAGCAGCCGGTTGTTAAAGTGCCAGTACGCGGACCCCGTCCTCGCGCGGAGCGAAGCGAGCTCCGCCCACACCAGGTGGTGGTCCGAACACGGCACCGGCCGCATGGAGGCCGCCGGGACGCAGGAAACGTACGCCCGAGACACGTAAAGGCGGTCGACTCTAGACCATCCAACTCCAGGCCTCACCCAAGTAAAGGCGCTGGAGTCGGGGTGGAGATTTCGCCAGACGTCCACCAAGTCGAAGGACCCGACCAGGTCCCTCAACTTCTCCATCGCCGTCATGCACTGCGGGGCACCGGAGCGGTCCCTCGCCTCGAGGGTGCAGTTAAAATCCCCCCCGAGGACAATGCAGTCGCCGACGTCGACGGAGCCAAGAAGAGCGGACACCTCTTCAAAGAAGCGCGTTTGCTGCGGGCCGGGATGAGGGGCGTACACGTTCACGAGATGGAGCGGCACGTCCCCCAGGCGAACCGTTACGTGCAGCAAGCGGCCTGGCACGGGCTCCTCGACCCCCAAGATCTCCGGCTGAAAATGCGGGCCCAGCAAGATGGCCACCCCACTAGGAATGGCGGTGAGGTGGCTCATGCGGACCTCTCCTTGCCATTCCAGGAGCCACGTGGCTTCGTCTCCCGGAACGGTGTGGGTTTCTTGCAGGAAGCACACCGCATATTTCCCCTCCCGCAGGAGCGAAAAATTGTCAAATCTACGGCGTGCCCCTCTGCCGCCGTTGATGTTGAGGCTGGCTATGGTTATCTTCATGGCAAAAGCATAGTGCAACCTCTACCTTAACCTATTGTGGGGGAGGGAGCGGAGTCTTTTGTTGAACTCCGCTCCCTCCGCAGCCCAGCGAGGAGTCCCTCGAGCTCACGCAGCTCAAGGTGCTGCTCCTTTGTCAAGGGCCCGCCCGCGGCCAAGGTTTTAACGGCGGCGCGGACGGACCCCTTGATCAGCTCCGGCTCGGACCATTTTTCCAGGGCCAGTCGGGCTTGGTCGCGGCGACCCCGGCTCTGGCTCAAAAAGTCCCGGAGTTCCTTTGCAGGAATGAGGAGGGCCTCAGCGGCGGCCGCGAGCAGATCCACCGCCTCCCTGGCGGTGGTCTCTAGTTCTTCTCCCGCATCCCCCACCGAGTCCCCGTCCTCCTCCGGGAGGTGGCCGCCAGCAGCCGGCTCATCGACCGCACAAGGTACGGCAAATGAACCGGCCGCTCCAACCGGCCCTGGCTCTGCCCCGATCCCACCCCCAGGATCGTCGGCAGAGGAGTCCCCACTGGGCTCTTTTAAAATTGGTGCTGGGTCGGGAAATGACAGCGGAAGGGGTTCCCCCTCCGCCCCAGGAACCGGGGAACAAGGAGAGACCCGGCCATAGGAAATCCCCAGGCCCTCCAAGTGCACCAGCTCCAAAGTAAGGGGCGAGGGTGGGTGTTCCTCCCCCTCCCCGCTGCCACCCCCTGGCCCAGCATCTACAGTTTCATTAAAATCAATATATTGTGTTTCTGCCGGGTCGAGCGACTCCCGGGGGAAGTTGGGTATTGGCTGGGCGGGCTCAGGTTCGGCCTTTTCGGCCTCGCCCGCCTCAGTCCCCGGGACGCCCGGCCCGGCGGCTACGCATTCCTCCGCGGTCCCCACGCCCCCCACGACAGGCAGATCTTCCACTCCATCCCCGGGAGGCAGAGGCTGGGCAGCCTCAACTGTCTCACCCTCCCCGGGGAAAGACTCCTCGCGCCTGCAGCGCAATTTGGGGGCGCTGGTGGGGGACGCGGGACACGCGGCGGGCACCGGCTCCTCCGCGGAGGGATGTTGTTCCCCCTCCGCCTCATTGGGGCGGTGCCTCTTTTTGTTTCTGGGGGCGCGCGGAGTCAGGGAGACCTCCATGTCTGCCGAGGCCTCCCGCTCCGCCCCCCCCTTTTCCTTTTCTTGCCCGCGCCCGGGCCCCTCTGTGGTGTTGTTCAAGGGCTCGGGCACGGGCTCGGGGCACCCCGCGCTCGCCGGTGACGGGGTTGGGCTGAGCGCGGTGGTCAAATTATCCGGCGCACTGAGGGGACCCGCCTCTTGATGTTTTGTCTTCTTCCGCGCCTTCTTTCCGGTCGGACGCTCTCCCTCCCCCCCGCCGGAGGCCCTGAAAACAAAGGCCTCCGACGATGCCCGCGCACCCATGGCTCCCGGCACGCGGACGCAACTAGGGGGAGGGGTGGCGGCGGCGCCAGCCTTGGCCGCCTTCGGTGGTTTGGCGGCCTTGGAGGCGGGGCAGTTCTTGCGAACGTGCCCCACCTCCCTGCAGGCATGGCACCGCACGCCATCCGACGTCCAGAAGACGCGGTAGGCAGTCCCCTCGTGCACCACATTAAAAGATCCCTCCGTCGTCTCCTCCCGCGCCAGCCGGACAAAGAGCTGGCGGCGGAAGGAGAACACGTGGCGCAGGCTGTTCTCCCTGAGGCCGAGCGGTATGGGGTTGATCCCTGACCTTACCTCCCCCAGTTGTTGTAGGTGAGGGAGGAGGAGCTCAGCGGAAACAAAGGGCGGGACGTTTGAAATGATGACCCTCTGCGCGGTGGCCTCGAGAGGGTCCACCGGCAGGAACGTCCCGCCCACCGTGAGCCCCTTTTCAAGGGCCAGGGACACCGCCCGCTCCGACCCCAGGAAGAACACGGCCTTCCCAGACATCTTGGAGGCTGCGACAATGGCCGAGGGGCCGACTACCCCAGCCATCGCCCGCACGCACTCCTCAATGCTCATTGTGGGGTGAGTGTAGCTCTTGACCCCGTGTTTCCTGGTTATAAGTCTGAACGGTGGCAGGGCAGCGGGTGGCGCAGGAGGTGCCGTGGATGTGGACACCGCCTGCGCATACGTCCTTGCTGGCCCTGCCACCGGCGTGGATGGGGTCGCCATCACGGGGTCCCTTTAAGGGCTACACCCACCCCAGAGTCACAGGCCTTAATGGTCTTTAATGGCCTCGTATGTTAACTGAGCAGAGGAGCCCTTAACGAGGCACCTCTCCCCTCGTTGACAATTGGGGAGAGGCCTTGCTCCCTCTGCTCAGTTGTCTTAATTGGGTTTTTTTTTTTTTTTTTAAATTTCGGAAGAAAAGGGCTCTCAGAGAGAGAGGGGAGAAACAGAGAGTAACGGAGAAAGAGAGAGGGGGGGTGGGAAGGGGGGGGGGGCTGCGAGGGCAGGTCTCCCCTCGCAGCTGTGGGTGGGTGCACTCCCCAGATGGCAAAACACACAAAAAACACAGTCTTTAGGTTGGTCTTCAGGTGGGGGGAGAAGACGTCTTCACCTGGGGTAGCTAGAGCCACCAGGCACACAATCCCAAACGATCTTTAATAGGGTGATTTAAAGAATCTTCAGCCTGGTAGCTCCAGCTATCCCAGGCTAGGCAAATGTGGGGGGTGGGGGGGGTTCCAATTGTGGGGGGGGGGTGGGGGGGGTTCTCCAATTGTGGGGGGGGGGCCTAGTTGTCAGCAAGGCCCCCACGCACACTACCACACACACACACACCCCCCGCGATGTTCCGGCCCTCAGTGGGCTTCTTTCCTCCCCCCACCGATACAACAAAGTCTGTTTGGGGAAATGCACCCACACCCACCTGTAGAAGATGTAGAGTCTCCCTCCTTCCACACTGGATGTTGGTTGTTGGTTTTTCCCCCTCTCTCCAACTCTTTGCAGAATGGTAAAAAGATGTTAAATGTTTTCTGTTCTCCTCCTCTCCCTCTGGGTAAAGTTGAAGGTGAAGCCCCTTCCTTCCTTCTCCTCCTGGGCTGGTCTCAGGGCTCTCCAGGCAGGAGCTCAAGTTGATAGCTGTTCTCCTCACTGCTCACAGCTCCAACTGAGCAGGACACACCTCCACTGCTCTACCATTGGTCCTTGTGCATGAAACTCTTTTGAGTTTATCTGTGAAAACATAAAAACATTAAACGGTGCCACCCGACCTGGGTGACACTCCAGACATTTACAAGGCCCATTTTTTTTTTCCCCCTTTTTTGTGTTTTTTTTTGTGTTTTTTTCTTTTTTTTTTTGTTTTTTTTTTGGGCACTAAAATCACAATTTTTCCCCAGTGCCCCCTATAAAAGGGAAGGGGGACACTAAAAGCACCGGCAATTAAAACAAATTAACTTTAAAACGTAAAATCAAATTAAAATTTGGTTGCCGGGCGTGATGATGCACTCCAGTCCCTCCGGTGCCCACCTCTCGCGGAAGGCCGCGAGCGTACCGGTGGACACCGCGTGCTCCATCTCCAAGGACACCCTGGACCGGATGTAAGAGCGGAAGAGAGGCAGGCAGTCAGGTTGAACGACCCCCTCGACCGCCCGCTGCCTGGACCGGCTGATGGCACCCTTGGCCGTGCCCAGGAGCAGTCCTACGAGGAGGCCTTCGGACCTACCCGCTCCCCTCCGCACAGGGTGCCCAAAGATCAGGAGAGTGGGACTGAAGTGCAGCCAGAATTTCAGGAGCAGCCCCTTCAAATAGTGGAACAGGGGCTGCAACCTCGTGCATTCAATAAAAACATGGAACACGGACTCCTCCAGACCGCAGAAATTGCAGGCGGCCTGGGAGTCCGTGAACCGGCTTAAAAATTTATTGCACGGCACTGCTCCGTGCACCACCCTCCAGGCCAAGTCCCCGATGAATAGTGGGAGGACCCCTGCGTAGAGTGCCCTCCATCGGGGACCCCCGCCTCCTCCGGACGGCAAGATGGTACGCCATGGCGTGTCCGGACGGCTGGCGAGGATGGCAAAGTTGAGGGTGTGCAGGAGCAGCCCGTACAGGAAACCCCTCCGCGCGGAACTGAAAGGCACGGAGGGGATTTCCCCGAGGCGGCTCAAGTTGTGAGGCGCCGGCCCCCGAGGGAGGTTCCGGGGTTTGGCGCCGATGAGGAATTCCGTCCGGACGGGGGTCAGTTCGGACGGGATCTCCCCACGTGCTTGAGCCTCCTCGATACACCTAACGGAGTCGGGGCCCAGAGCTGTTTTTAGCGACTCGATGGCATCGGCCGCGCGGCGGACGTTGGCAGAATTTAGGCGCCGCGCCAGCGTGACTGGCGCCATCCAGCCCGCTCCTCCGCCATCGAGCAGGTCCCTGACCCTGGTCACCTCACCAGCCACAGCCCTCTCTTCCGACCGCCACATAAAACCTCGGCCGTGGAGGTACGGATTCCCGAGCAGCGGCTCCTGCAGGACGGCCGCCACTCCAGCCGGTGGAGAGCTGCGCTTGGTGGAGACTTTGTTCCAGACCCTGATGAGTTCCCTGTAAAAGACAGGCAGCTCCCGGAGGGCGGTCCTGGCACCCCCCAAGTTCACAAACAGGAGCTGCGTGTCATAATTGAGGTCGAGCTGCTGGCGGAAGAAATACCTCGCCAGAGCACACCACCTAGGAGGGGGCTCGACGTAAAGGTATCTCTGTAGGGTCTGAAGACGGAAAGTCGCGAGCTGGGCGCTGACGCACACCAACGACTGACCGCCCTCCTCAAGCGGGAGACTCAAGACCGCGGCAGAGACCCAGTGCTTCCTGTTGTTCCAGAAGAAGTCCACCAGCTTCTTCTGTATCTTGGCGACAAACGCAGGGGGAGGGGTCAAAGTGACCAGCCGGTACCACAGCATTGCGGCCACCAGCTGGTTTATGACTAGCGCTCGACCCCTGTAGGACAGCACTCGGAGCAGCCCTGTCCAGCGCCCTAGGCGAGCGGCGACCTTGGCCTCCAGCTCCTGCCAGTTCGCCGGCCAGGCTCCCTCGTCGGGGCTAAGGTAGACTCCCAGATAGAGGAGATGGGTCGTGCTCCAGGCAAAAGGCCTGAGCTCCTCCGGCAGGGAGTCCACCCGCCACTGACCCACCAGGAGTCCGGAACATTTCTCCCAGTTGATCCTGGCGGAGGACGCGGCCGAGTAAATCTCCTGGCACTCACGCATCCTCCGCAGGTCAGCGGGATCCTCTATCGCGAGGAGCACGTCATCGGCGTAAGCCGAGAGGACGACCTCCACGCCCGGCCCTTGCAGAGCCAGTCCCGTCAACCTCGTCCGCAAGAGGCGCAGGAAAGGCTCCACGCAAACGGCGTATAACTGGCCGGACATGGGGCATCCCTGGCGCACCCCTCTCCTAAAGCGAAGGGGCGCCGTCAAGGACCCGTTAACCTTAATCAGACACTCCGCGGCGGCGTACAAAAGTCGGATCCGGGCGACGAAATGCGTCCCGAACCCGAAAGCGCGCAGAGTTCCGAGCAGATAGTCGTGATCCACCCTGTCGAACGCCTTCTCTTGGTCGAGGGATAGGAAGGCGACCGACAGACCAGCCTCCTGGGAACAATGGATGAGGTCCCGGACCAGATGGATGTTATCGTGGATTGTCCGGCCCGGGACCGTGTATGACTGGTCGGGGTGGATCATGTGGTCCAGCACGGCACCAAGGCGAGCAGACATCGCCCTGGCGAAGATTTTGTAGTCCGTGCTGAGGAGGGAGACCGGGCGCCAGTTCTTAAGGAGGCGGAGATCGCCCTTCTTAGGCAGCAGGACGATGACTGCCCTGCGCCAAGAGAGGGGCATCTCCCCGGTCGCCAGACTTTCCCCCAGGACCCGCGCGTAGTCGCTCCCCAGGACGTCCCAGAACGCCCTGTGGAACTCCACGGTCAGTCCGTCCAGCCCCGGGGATTTTCCCCTCGAGAGCCGGGCGAGGGCACCGGTCAGCTCCGCCAAGCTTAGCGGAGCTTCCAGATTTTCGGCGCCCTCCGGGCCGACCTTCGGCAGGTCCTCCCACAAAACTCTACGCGCTTCCTCGCTGGACGGATCCGGAGAGAACAGAGCCCCGTAATATTCACGGACCCTGTTGTTGACGCCCTCCGGATCCGAGACGAGAGAGCCGTCGTCGGCCAGCAGCGTCAAGAGCTGCTTACGGACACTCTGCCTTTTTTCCAGCGAGTAGAAGAAGGGGGAGCCGCGGTCCAGATCCCGCAGGAACCGGATCCGCGACCTCACGTACGCGCCTCGGGACCCGACGAGCTGCAGGTCCTTCAGCGCGGCCTTCTTCGCTTCGTACACCGTCCGCAGGGCCGGGTCCTGGACGACTTGACCGAGACGGGCTTCCAGGTCGAGCACCTCTTTTTCTAGGCGCCCGACTCTGGCCGCCCGCCTCTTGGTCGACCCCCTCGCGTACTCTTGACAGAAGACGCGGACGTGAGCCTTGCCCACGTCCCACCATAGCCTCAAGGAGGGGAAGCCCCCCTGCTTCCTTCTCCAGTCGGACCAGAATCGACGGAACGAGTCCTGGAACCGCACGTCCTCCAGCAGCCGGTTGTTAAAGTGCCAGTACGCGGACCCCGTCCTCGCGCGGAGCGAAGCGAGCTCCGCCCACACCAGGTGGTGGTCCGAACACGGCACCGGCCGCATGGAGGCCGCCGGGACGCAGGAAACGTACGCCCGAGACACGTAAAGGCGGTCGACTCTAGACCATCCAACTCCAGGCCTCACCCAAGTAAAGGCGCTGGAGTCGGGGTGGAGATTTCGCCAGACGTCCACCAAGTCGAAGGACCCGACCAGGTCCCTCAACTTCTCCATCGCCGTCATGCACTGCGGGGCACCGGAGCGGTCCCTCGCCTCGAGGGTGCAGTTAAAATCCCCCCCGAGGACAATGCAGTCGCCGACGTCGACGGAGCCAAGAAGAGCGGACACCTCTTCAAAGAAGCGCGTTTGCTGCGGGCCGGGATGAGGGGCGTACACGTTCACGAGATGGAGCGGCACGTCCCCCAGGCGAACCGTTACGTGCAGCAAGCGGCCTGGCACGGGCTCCTCGACCCCCAAGATCTCCGGCTGAAAATGCGGGCCC